>NC_138106.1:600000-762500 GCF_964146895.1 Miniopterus schreibersii
CACACACACTCAGACACACACACTAACACGCACACACACACTCAGACACACACACTAACGCACACACAAACTCAGACACACTAACACGCGCACACACACACAAACTCAGACACACACACTAACACGCACACACACACATACACACACACTAACACGCACACACACACACACAAACTCAGACACACACACTAACACGCACACACACACACAAACTCAGACACACACTAACACGCACACACACACACAAACTCAGACACACACTAACACGCACACACACACACAAACTCAGACACACACTAACACGCACACACACACACAAACTCAGACACACACTAACACGTACACACACATAAACACACACTAATACACAAACTCACATACACACACTCACACACTCACACACATACACGCACGCACACACACACTCACACACTAACACGTACACACACATAAACACACACTAATACACAAACTCACAAACATACACACAAACTCACATACACCCACACTAACACATATACACACATAAACTCACACATTCGCACTCACTAACAAACTCACAGACACACACACTCGCACACACACACATGCACACTCACACTAACACGCTCACTCACACACACGCCCAGGCTTGGCCCCCGCCCTGCACACGGGCTCACACACTGAGCGACACGAGTGCAGCTGGCCCGGCCCTCGGGGTGACCTGCTGGAGGCGGGGCCTGGTGAGCAGCAGCCCTCTGGGGACGGCTGTCTGTCTGTCTGCACCCGGACGGAAGGGCTCCCCGGGCCACGTGTTGAAACAGCGAGAGGCTCGGGTCCCTGGAGGACTCGGGACACGTGAGTGAGCGAACGGGAGGAGCAGCGCCGCCGGCCAGTCCCCGGGAAACAGCGCCAGCGCCTGCGTCGAGGGTCGGGCGCCCCGAGCGCCCCGAGCGCCCCGCTTGCTCTCTTCGCTGCCAAGCGCAGCCGCTCCCAGCGCTGCTTCTGTTCGTGAAGTGTCTGCGCCTCTGTCTGGTGTTGTCACGAACGGCGGTGGCACAGGGGTGACGCATCAATACGGTGAGAAAGCTGTTTACGCAGGAAAGGGTCCGAGCGTCTGGAAAGGAATTATTAAGAGACAAAACACGTCTAACTTTTTTCTGGATGGAGTTTAAAAATATCTGATACAGAACCTCTAGATTATTTTCCTGGCACAATCCCAACGGTGAAAGTAACTGGGAAAGATAAAGACATAACATTTATTATTAAATAGCTCTGAACACTTGGCTGTTGAGAAACGCACCGTTCTCTGCTCCTGTGTTTTCCACAATTGCTTCGATTTAAGTACGTTGTTAAATTTTATTGTCCACGTACAAACCACGCGCAGACTTTGGAAATGAACGTGGAAACGAGGTGAGGAGCTTCGCAGGCGTTGCTGCTATAGGTCCTCTTGCCGTGGGGGCCTCAGTGCGCCTGGAAAAAACGAAAAACAGACCACGAGACGACACAGCGGGACGCGAGCATCCTTGTAAAGTTGACGGAGGATCACACTTGGAAAAGACAAGGTCAGGTCACCTTCCAGGGAGAGTCACAAAGGCCACAACTCGGCGGATAGTTATAAAGCAAACGTCATAAATGTCAGGACTTCGTGCGCACCAGCTGCAAGGCTTTTCTGAAAGTGCAATTGAATCGCTTATTCCAGTTTCAACAGCAGCGTCCAACAGGGCCGTGGAGTTAACAAGGAACGTGGGTGATGCTGGTGGAAAACTCCAGAGAAAGATCAGAAGATTTGAATGCGTGAAGTGACACCACCTATTTCCTCGCCTGAGGACATAAAATACAGAAATGACCACAATCCTCCCAATTTTAATTTATAAATATAATGGGTCCTAACCTATATCACAGTGTGATTTGGGGGGAAATTTCCAAAATTATCTTAATATTTATCTGAAAAAAAAGAATATTGTTTTCCACAATTAGAACTTTTCCAGTAGATATTAAAATATTTATAAAAGAAAACAGCATGGTACCATTGTTAAAAGTTCATGAGAATTCGCTAAAATGTTCAATTTATCTTTATAGTCATTTATCTCCTAGTGTTTTTCTCTAGGAATTTTATCGATATAAAAAAGAGTATTAACTTTTTAGTGATCTTTTGTGCTATCTTTTAAGCATAAAAGTAATGTTAACTTTACACAATGTGTTTCCATGTTGGCCTATTTGAAAATCTAGAAAAAAATACCTGTGAAAGATTTATTGGATATATTTTCATTTGCTCCCCTAATTACTGCTCTAATTAAATTTCCCATTTCTTCCTGAAATATTTATGGAGTTAAAGCATGACGTTTATGGAGATATTTTCAGTTTCTTAATGTACATCCTGAAGGCTGTTGACCTATAATTTGTGAGGGGAAAAACCCTGCTGTGATTATTTTATACCTTCTTGCTTATATTTAACTTTTATACACATGCACACAAACAAAATTTACAGCACAGATTTTTTTTCGATTTTTTTGAATTTCTTCAACCAACTGATCTGTTTCTCAACGCTCCTGACTCTCTATGTTCTAATGTGTTGGCGTTTGCTTTACTTTCCGTTGCTCTCTTTCTGTGAACTTTGTAACTTTGTATCTTTAATCTCATTCCCTTAATTGTTAGCGTTAAATAAGAAACATTTTTAAAGCACCGCATGTTTCACTTTCTATGTGGAGATACAAATTTAAATTTTCATATGAAATAAACCCATTTTCTGTTTTGTTGTCTTACCCTTGATTTTTTTCTTCTACTCACTACTTAATTAAAATACGTATTTCAATAAAGTTTTTATTAAACCAGTCTCTAGTGTTTTATCACCATGAGTTGATAAATACCATTTTTAATACTTGTAAGTTATCGAGCCTTTTCTGAAACATGGGATATGCTGTTTTTCTGAATATTCTACAAATCACTGAAATGAACGGTTAAGAACATGACTGTTTTTCTATAACATCAACTGCATTTTTATTTCACCTCTTTTCCTCCTAAATATATAGCTGTGTGATAAATTATCTAACATCAGTTGCATTCCTCTTAAATGTGATTATCTCTAATATTTCACTTCTATCATTTCAAGCTCGATCACTTGGCTCAGAGTTGACAATAATTGTAACTTTACGACCAATTGCGCTGTTATCAATGGGTAGTAATACATGTGGACCGGGTAATATTTTCAATTTATACTTAATTTCAGAAGGCTTTTGCTGCTCTCGTATTTATCCTGTTTCGCCTTTTATATATTGGGCTATCTTTTTTAAAAAATACATATTTTATTTCTCATGTTGAAAGCAAATGACTGCTACTGACACCTAGTGGCAGCATTCTCCAGATGCACAAAGTAATTCTATCCTTCGCTGGAATTACTAGGTCTGATTAGATAAATATCACGTTCAGGGCAGTAAAGTAGTGATGCCTTCGTCATTGTCACGACGCTACGTACCCTTCAGTGGACCACAGCGTTGGAAATCACGGAGAGTGTTCTCACAGAGAAAAGTACACACAGAATTTTAAATATCATCTCAAGATGTACAGCCAGCCAGCAATGAAAGGCACATGAAGTGAATAAAAGCTACTGGGTGAGTTCATAGGCTGAGCATGTCGGGGGCCTAGTGCGGCACACTCAAATTCCTAAGGCATTGAGATATTAAAGGATGTTTTTAAAATTTATTTTTCAGTTGCAGTTGACGTTCGATATTGTTTTATACAGTATTAGGGGTCTGACCTGGTGGTTAGACAATGATGCAGTTTACAAAGTGATCCTTTGGATAATTCCAGCACCCATCTGGCACCCTACACATATTGAAGGATTTTTTTTAAAAAGCAGAAATGAGTCTTACTGTTTCCAGGTTCCCTTCACCCAGAGACAAGTGGAAGGCAATGAAATTCTACGGGTTCTAACAGCCAACTTTGTAAGTCAGGTCATTTCCTCCAGAAAGGGCTGTAAGGACCAACTATTTGAAAGCCTAAAAAATTATGGTTATTGGAGAGAAAATGTGTCTCTTCTTTGGCAAGCTTAGCAGCGGAGTCTTATTACCCCACCGCTAACAATTAGTCGTCAGTAGGGAAAGCCCTGACCGGCTCCCGGCACAGGGTTCGGGTGATTCACCAGCACTCAGTTCACTGGGAGAGGCCCCGCCAGCCGCCAGGGGCTCGTTCAGAGGCTGGGCCCCAGCGAGGAGTCTAAGCAGCCGTCAGGGCAAAGTGCTTCCCGGGGCTTTCACGTGCTTCCGGTCACACGGGGGTGACACGTTGCGTGATGACTTTGCGAAGTTCCCCTAGTCGGATGTTGGCAAACAGTCCGTTTAGGGGGCTCCCGATGTTCTGGTTCCAGCTCAGAAAACAACTTTGTTGTTATCATCGGTCTCACCTCCTGACGGGGAAAGAGAAAGCGTTGGATTCGAGCCCTCTGGCCATCGGGGCCGTGATGTCCCAGCATCAATTAGTGAGTCGGTCTCGGATTATTTCATTTCCCATATAAGACAGAGATGAAGTGGTAATAACATGGGCTTTGGGCATTTCCATTTCCCGGTGACAGTCATTTGTCTCTGTAAATTGATAAAATGATCTGATTATAATTTGGATTTCCATGTATGCCGACTACAAGGAGAGTTCACAAATCAGGCAAATGCAAGTATTGCGGTTCCCGCAACAATTATGTCTCATTTCATATGAATGAGTGGACACCGTGCCTTACAGACGACCCGCTTGGACTTGTTAGCGTTGGCCCCTGCGAAACGAATTTGTTCTCAGGGTACTAACTGAGCCCAACCACCTCCCCGAGCCTGTGAGCTGAAGAGCTGGACCAAATAAACACAGGTCTTCCTCGCAAACAGCTTCCCTCCAGAGGCTCTGCTGGAGTTTATTCCTAGACCCGCTCAGCCCACCAGGGCCTTCTGCAGCCTCGGTGACAAGGCAGCTCATTGTGGCAAAAAAGAAAAGTGATGTTTTGGTTTAAGAAGCAGGATGTGGAAGACGTCAGACACGTGTGCACTGTATTGATTATACATATAATATAAAATCTACAGCGTAGCTTTGGATGCATCCCACAAAACTGTCTGTCTTTCGCGTGGGTGGCGTATCAATGCCTAACCCACCTCTCAGCTGGCCTCGCAGTGACGACTGCAGCGTTGACACGTCAGATTCAAGAAATATCCTAGTCTACTGGCCCTGAAGTTATTAAAAACCTTCTCAGTGAACCTGTTAGTTCCTCAGTATTGGGGAACTAACACTTGTTGGGGACTATTCTGTATCTTATCTCATTAAAATGTCACAAAATCGTAACAGATAGACGTGTCCCCAGTTTAGCATATCAACCCACTGAGGCACAGGGAGGTTGAATAAATGGCCCCAAATCACACAGAGTAAGTGGTGGCTCAGGCTCCAGTGAGCCCGGCGGTGATTCGGGCTTTTCTTTCTTTTGGTTTGGTTTATATCTGTACCACCACGGATACCACTTGCGCCTTCCCTGGAAAAATTACGAGTTGAAATATTTAGGATTTTCCCCCCAGCACACTTCTTTGGACCTGATGGGATCACCAGTCTAGACATTTACTCCATTTACCACGTGGGAAGATTCCAGCTGGAGCAGCTGCTAGATGTGTTTTTCTTAAGTCAGCCTAAAAATCACCTTCCGAGGAGGGCGTGTTCCTGCAGCCTGAGTCGTCACGCAGGCTGAGCGGCTGCAAATCCACGGGACACACGGCACAGTTTTTCCAATCTTCTGCCAACAAGGTGAGGAACCGCCGACAGGGTATGAAGAGGAAACGTAGGTGACGGCCCCGGAGAAGCTCGGTGTTGTGATGGGCAGAGCTGTGGCCTGACGGGTGCGGCCCCAACGCCAGGAGCCTGGGAGCCTGAGGAAGAGAGAGACCACTGTTAGGACAAGGGCACTGGCCTCACTGTGACCAATGAGGTTGAAAGTTTAGGGGTAACGATCGTCAGTGACTGCAGAGCCCTGCAGGGCCTGCTGCTTAACAGTGTGGAAAGCAACCTTCATGCCTGTATTGGTATTTTCAGTTGCATCGTCACCATCATTGTCACCATCATCGTCACCATCAAAATCACCATCATCACCATCATCATCACCGTCACCATCACCATCATCGTCACCATCACCATCATCACCATCACCATCACCATCGTCACCATCATCACCATCATCATCACCATCACCATCATCACCATCATCACCATCATCATCACTGTCACCATCATCACCATCATCGTCACCATCGTCACCATCATCACCATCATCACCATCATCATCAACATCACCATCATCACCATCATCATCACCATCATCATCACCGTCACCATCATCACCATCATCACCATCATCACCATCATCATCACCGTCACCATCACCATCATCGTCACCATCACCATCATCACCATCACCATCACCATCATCACCATCATCACCATCATCATCACCATCACCGTCACCATCATCACCATCATCACCATCATCACCATCATCATCACTGTCACCATCATCACCATCATCGTCACCATCGTCACCATCATCACCATCATCACCATCATCACCATCATCATCACCATCATCATCACCGTCACCATCATCACCATCATCACCATCATCATCACCATCATCATCAACATCACCATCATCACCATCATCATCACCATCACCGTCATCACCACAAAGCACTTAATTCTATATTATTGTCTATTAATGGTCGTATTATTTTCCATACAAACTACTATAAACCTACTTTTGCCCCATTCTATGTACATAGTTTCTCAATATATGATTTTTTCATTGATTTGTTAACTCATTTACTCATTTAGGAGCCAGAGCTCTGTTATAAAAATTACGCTGCCCGGCCGGGCGTGGCTCAGCGGTTGAGCATCGACCTGGGATCCAGGCGATCGGGGTTCGATTCCTGGTCGGGGCACAGGCCCGGGTTGCGGGCTGCAGCCGATCAATGACTCATCATTGATGTTTCTCTCTCTCCCTCTCCTTTCCTCTCTCTGAAATCAATAAAGATAAGTTTAATAAATAAATAAACAAATAAATAAATAATATTACGCTCAGTGCCCAGAATACCGAAACAGATAAGGCAGGACGCTTAAGGAATCCTTAGCTGTACCTGCTTCTTGACAACCGTGCTGTCTTGCATACCTGCGCCTTTCATGTGCTCTTCCCTCCACCCGAGAAGACCTCCGTCTTGTTTTTATGTGGCCACCTCGCTGTTGTCGTAGAAAACGAAGCCTGCGTGTTCCCACCTCGGGGCGATTCCCCCTCGCCATCAGGCCGACGCCCATCCTCACGCTCCCGTGATACCTGCCCCCCCTCGGAGCCGCCCCGGGGCGCGGGCTCACCTGGCTCGCTCACTGGGCTCGAAGCTCCTTCGGGGCAGGGACCGGGGCTTATTTCTCCTTTTACCATAGGTTCCGTCTATTTAAAGTGTGTGACTTCGTAAACTCATAAGCCCTCGTGAAATAAAAACAAGCCCTGTGTAAACTAGTTCACCTGCGTAAACCAAGTCGGGGACCTGCAGGGATGCGTGAAGGGGCCACCCGTGGCTGTGAGGACGCAGACGGTGGGGGAAGCGGCCAAGACGGCTCCGCTCAGCTGCCCTGGTGCTCGGGCCGAGACAGCGGCTGGTTCCCACGCGGCGGCAGACAGGGGACGGGCATTGTCCTTGGCTGTCCTCGGACGGGAGCGCCTAAGGATGCGGGTCACTGTCAGCAAGGGCGAAGCGGGAAAACAGGGTTAAGTGGCGGCTGGCATGTGAGACGGTGGCTGGAAAAGGCTTTGGACACTCACCCGGGGCCGCATCGTGAAGGAATTTCATGTCCTGCTGATGAGATTGGATTCCGTGCGTTTAATGATGGAGCAAAGGTGCAGGGCAGAGTCCCAGGCGCCAGAGGAAGGCCGGGCCGGCCCTGCAGGTGGACTGGCGGCCGCAGTCTAAGCAGGAAAATACATCGGGAAAAGCATGTAACGGGGGCCAGGGAGGGAAGCGGTCATCAGTGCCACCGCCACCAGAGAGACCAAATGAGAGGCGTGTCAAGGAGACGGGGTATCTGATGGCTGCTGGTGACCTGAATGAGAACGTTCCTTGGGTTACGGCGAGAACAGGAGACAGAACAGACCGAGGACTGACCGGGGGCATCGGAGAAAACTCTCTAAAACCTCAGGTGGGAAAGAAGTTGAGAGAAAGCTCGCCGACAGTGACCTGGTGCGGAAACAGCCCTTTTGGGATCCAAAGACCTGAGCGTGTGGATAGACTGAAGGGAACGTGTCGGTGGGTAAAAGGAGCTGAAAATACAGGAGCCGGCGGGGTAATTTATCAAGCAAGGCGCTGCCGGAGGTGGCGTTCGCGGAAGCGGAAGGCGGGTTTCCTGGACAGGACAGAGGCTGTAGTTTCCTCCGAGACGAAGACGAAAGGCCGGGAGGCAGGTGCAGGCGCAGAGAAGTGTGTGGAGAGGGAGCCGGCAGAGTTTCCCCTGATAGAGTCTCTCCTCCATGAAATAAGAGGCCGGAGTTGCAGACGGCAAAGGGCGGAGGTGGAGGAAGCGTTGGACGATGGTTGTGGGGAGGGCTCGGGGCAGCGAAGGATTGAGAAGAGGGACAGGACTGTCCAGCGGCACGAGGGCCCGGCCGGCAGGAAGGCGGTGGCCGCGTGGTGGCCCGTGCGCTGTGTCCCGGGGCTTCCCCAGAGGCTGGGAGGAGCCGGGGTCTGGAGCAGGGACCTGAAAGCACAGGTGACAGTGGACAGGGTGGACGGGAGACGGAAGAAAGAGCTCGTGAGAGGAGTGTGAGCGACGAAACGCACGTATAATTGTGTCCAAACCAGTGCCCTTCGGTGTTAAAGGTGGAACTATTCATAATAACTACAGGGCAACCCATATAAACCTTAGGACGTATGGAAATTAAGTTAAAAACAACATTAAAAAGAGACGGTAAAGAAAACTGTGCGCTGACTGCAGACGGCATGGGTGACAGAGGCTGACGGACAAACAGGAAAGCTGGGGAGGTCGGGTTTTGTTTGTAGAAAGCGAGCAGCTGCTGATATTGACGGGGGCACACCGGGGAGTGACCGGCTGGCGCGGGACAGAGGACCCGGGGGGACTGGGAGGCCAGCGTGCCTGGGCTGGCGGCCGACGTGATGATTCAATGTACTCAGTGTAGGAGCAGAGTGAATTCAGTGCCGGGAGCCAGGGTCTTCAAGGCTTTTGAGTGAGAGATCGTGACGGTCGTGACAGACGTCTGTGGGGGGGAAGAGGCCGGGGGAAGAGAGGGAAAGGGGGGCCCGAGAGAGAAGCCCAGTGGGACCCAATGAGGGCACAACCATTTTTCTTGTCTTCCAGGAGAGCCAGCCAGAGATGCCGGCTTTAACCATCTGCTAAGCACAAGAGCACAAAGGCAACCAGCCAGGTAAGATTTTTCGATGCCCCCCACTGTCCTTCCCTGCACTTTGATTCAATATAAGAGAAAAAAAACCCACAAATAAAATCTTTCCTTCTCACTAACCTAAAATTTTTCATGCTCCTCACTAGGGGGCTGCTGAATGGGTCATGACACCAAGTCCGTGAGGAAAGGGCCGGGTGAGGGCAGGGGAGGGGGAGGCAGGGGCAGGCGGCCCGTGTTCAGGGCTGTGATGCTGGAAGGTTTGCTCTTTAACCAGACGCTGCTTCAGCCTCCGCACATGGGCAGCTCACCTCTGGGCAAGTGTATTTGGACAAACGTTCACCAGATCAGCTTCCGTAGCGTAACAGTGGGAATTGTAACCCACCCCACCATTCTTTTGACGTTGTTTCTGTACATGCCGACTCTAATAAGCAGCTTGTAGATAAACAGCATGTTTGTATAAGAATCCTGGGAACTAACTTCAGAAGACAGACTCCAGCCTTCAGCCATCCCAGTTCCAGGAGATTTGCTGACCTTCAACCTTAGAACCAGGAAGGCGCACACCAGGCCATCACTTGACCAGTTTTGAGGCCTTTACCAGGATCTCTTTGTTCTGCTCTGCCTCTCCCTCCTTATAAAAACCTCTGCCTGCACTGAGAGGGGAGATGGGCTTTGTGACAAGAGTCCCCCGTCTCCTTAGGTTACCGGCATTTGAATAAATCTATTTCCTTTTCCACCAGCACCTGTCTCATGAGTTTGGCTTTTGTGGCTGCGGGCAGCTGAACCTTGGTTTGGGCTACAATAGGCACAGAAAGGTGAGGTTTGCTGAATTGTACAAGGGCTCCTACGAATTCTCTCTCTTCTTTGTAGGAGGATTACAGGTTCCCATACCCACTCATGTTGGGTTGGCCATGCGACATGTTTTCTCAAAGAATATGAGCAGCTGTGATTTTCATCGTATCGGCCCACCCCCTTTCAGAAACGTCCCAAGTTTTGCCAGTGACCCTGCTCTTCCTCTTTGCAATCACCGTGTCCTCACTGGGATTGTTCCTTCTGTGCAGACCCCAGGATGAGAAAACATGAAGCACAGGCCAATAGCAGTGACCCAAACACAGAACGTAAGTGAGAAGTAAGGAACTGCTGTGATTTTGAAATTATCACCTAAACAAAGTCGGCTGATACAGAAATTATTACAAGAAGCCAAGTGTTAACATATGAGAAAGAATCTCTATGTCGTTGGTTTCAGGTTTTGGTTGTGGAAAATGGGAAAGCTGTCAGGGGAGGGTGGAAATATAGTGACCTGTGTAATGCGGTGCAAAGTATTTGGTGAAATCATTGTCTGCAATCATTGGAAGACAGAACATAGATTTGTGGCTTCAGATGACGATGTCAGGGAGCAGAATGCACTGCTGTGCCCGGGAGTTGGTTTTTTTTCAAATAAATCAACTTCTCTATACTGTGTCAGAGGTCAGTTTGCTGACTTTCCAGACGTAAGTCCTGAATCACTAGAATAGAATTAGAATAAAAAACTTTATATAGTCAACTTCATTTTACATCATCAGATAAAATTCCTCTTCTCTGCTATTATTTCCTATGAAACAGGGAGGGAAAAGAGACTAACCAGAGCATTTTAGTATCTTTAAATATTATTGAACTTAAAACTCCCAAGGAACATGATTGTAAAACAGATAAATAAATAAGTAAAAGCGGATGCCCATGGTGCTGAAATCAGATTATGCAGAGAAACGAGCGCAGGGTCAGGAGAAGGGTCTCACGGAGGTGAGTAAGGTCACGGTTCTTCCTTCCCGTATGGAATGTCTTAATTTAATTCAAATAAACATTTAAGGTTCATTTACAAATGTTTTGTTTTACCTAAAACTTATCATAGGTAAAATATTAAAGTTTTTTTTTTTTAAGAAAAATGGAAAATAAACAAGGAAATAAAACCTTTAGACATTTCCATCACGTTACAATGACCGATGCTGGCATTATGATGTGTATCCCTCCTATGTTTTTCTATTTTTATTTTAACATATTTTTAAATTATTTAACATATTTTGAAAAATATTGTATGCATTTTTAGGCTGGACTTTTCTCTTTACGTAGGTCCTATTTTCCAACGGCATTCATATTTTCTAAATGTGCGTTTTAATGACTATATAGGATTTCCGTAACATTTTAGGATTTTCAGGTCCACTGTATCCCGTGGAATAGGTTTGTGTCTCAGTCCACAGGGAAACCCCTCCGGGAACAGACCCGCCCACTGTCGTCACATTGAGCACGTTCCCCGGCTCTGTGGAGACGTGAGCATCTGTGAGGATTTTCTGTCGTCCGTTAGCAGCTGCTCCGAGATGCGTCTTTCCTCCCAGAGGAGAGGAAGCGCTGGGAGAGGGACAGTGTGACCCCCGCACACGGACTTCCCTCTGTCAGGGGGCCTTAGCCACGCGCCCAGAATAGCAAATGAAGCAAGGGCGCTGGAGCTGCTGTCAACAGGGGCCCCGGCACCTGCTCCCAGGTAATGGGGAGGGTCTGACAGGCGTCCTCCTGTCGGACAGTCACTCACTCACCTTTCAGAGGCTCGGGTGCACGGCGGGGAGGCCGGTCTGTTGACTCCCCTCAGCAGCCGCGGATAAATCCTGCTCCGCTCTGGACACATCTGGAAAAGCCTCTGCAGTTCTGGGCTTAAAGACACAACAGGCTGAGTGCTTGTGAGAAATCATGTACTAAATTTTTCTCTAAGAACTACATCTCATTATCACTGATCAAACCAGTTATGTTGTTATAACGTCTCTACGTGCCAGATATTACATCATTGTTACTAAAAACGTGATCGTTGTATGTATTATTATTCAACTTACTGTTGCACTTACAACGCAATGTGACTTTATTAAAAATAACAGAAAGCTCTGTCATTATAACCTGTGCACAGAGAGAAACCTTTCCTGAGCATGTCAGAGTGGCTCGTGCTGGGCTTGCCCTCCCGTCGTATGAAACTGGGCAAAATACGCGAAAAACCGTTGTCGGAGATTGTGCGACAGGTGGCGCAGGGCCACGTTGCCTTCTCAAAAGGAAACGCACTGTGTAAGCCCCACGACCCCTCGGCCTTCTGCCTGCAAGTCTCTCAGGCCCACGGAGAGCACAGTGTTCATATTCTGCTGAATGAGAGAAGACTGCAACGCTTGAGTCAGAACAGAAACAGAGTGATGCAGAGAAAGGGCTCCGGATGTCCGCTCGAGGGCCTCCCGGGCCCGCTGTGCTGAGCACGAACACACCCAAGGATGCAGCCGGGTCCCGTGGGGGGGACACCTGCGCCTCCATAGGCCACGTATCCCCAGAGATCACACAGGGCACGTTTCAGCTCCATCTGCCAGAGTGAAGAGATGTCACTGAAAATTAGACCCCAGGCGGTAAACACTTTAGTAGTTGGGCAAACTCGTGTGAATGGCCACATTAGATTAACAAAGCTGTGAAAGATCAAGAAATACACAAGCAGCCCGGCCGGCGTGGCTCAGCGGCTGAGCATCGACCTAGGAACCAGGAGATCGTAGTTCGATTCCCGATCAGGGCACATGCCCGGGTTGGGGGCTCCATCCCCAGGGGGGAGCCTGCAGGAGGCAGCCGATCAATGACTCTCATCATTGATGTTTCTCTCTCTCCCTCCCTCTCTCTGATATCAATAAAGATATATTTTTTTTAAAAAGGGAAAACACTTATTTTAAAAAAAAAGAAATACACAAGCCACTTGACTGCCCGCCAACGCCAGCTTTCACTGCGTTGAAAGAAAGACAATAAAATCCACGCTCTGAACAGCAGACCGTCAGCACTGTCTGGCATGTGGTGAAAAATCACTAGACAAGCAGCGAAGGAGGGGAAAGGGCTCTGGCCGGGAAGCAAACTCAGTCAGTAAGAAGCCACAGGGCCTGGAACAAACACATAACAACCTTAGAAGAGCGTGGATTTCATCTCTGAAAAAGTGGCTTCTCCTTGGCTGAATGTTCTGCTGTTTGTTCATTTTACTGAAGGTTTGTTCCTAAGCGTCTGTGTCCCAGGATCCTGGTCTGTCCGCTTCTTTCCGTCCTAACCGGCCCTCGCACGCTCATTTACACACGTGCACACACACACGCGCCTCAGAAATGCTTTGAGGAAATGCTGATGGCGAGGAAACGGGTGGGAAGGGGAGACGGGAGGCTCACGCGTTAGGTGTGTAGTGACCTGGGGCCGGGCCGGGTGAGCCTGGGCTGGGTGGTGGCACCGGCCACGAGAGGGGACAGATGGGCACCGGGATTTGTGAGGGGGCCTGTCAGACCCCAGACACCCACAGTGAGGAAGGGAGAGAAGCCTGGAGAAGGCGACTCCTAAAGCGTATGCTTCTCCTCAGCACTGGGCATGGTGGGAACTCGGGGTGCTCTGCACAGTGACGGGCCTGAAAGGCGGGCCGTTCACGGTGAGACCGGCGTCGCCGTGGGCTCTGCGTCTGCAGACACTGAACGCGGGGAGGAGGGTCGGGGACAGTTCTCAGCACAGAGCTTTCTAGCCTGTGACACCGTCTGGGACAGGACAGTGCCCCGATTCCTGGGCTATCTTAGGGGGACATTACTGACTCGGGGCCGGGGGTGGAGGAACTGATTTTTCATGCCCACTTCTGTCCCTGCCCTGTTCCCGGACGGACACGTTAGAAATGAACGTGAGCTGTGTAGCCCGACGGTGAGAACGCGAGGCCGACCCCAGGAAAACAGAGCTGGGATCTCCTACGTTACTATACCTGGGACGGGAGCCCAGTTATAATATGTTTTGCTTTAAAAATTCCATCTTCATAGGATTTAGAACGACTGCCAGGCTGAGCTCAAGACGGAGCCCCCCGTGGTTAGATAAATCCATTGTTCTCAGAGACACTTGAATCTTGAAAGAAATTTTAGCCTTGAGAAAAAGGCAGCAAGAGGGGGGATGCGCAGACCACTTGCTGTTGTTGAAGAAACAGAACCAGCTTTTACAAATTCAACAAATGAGTGTTCTCATTCGCCAAACATTTACTAAACTCTTAATAGAAGATGTTTCATTATGGGCCATGAACAGAGAACTAAAATAGTTTATTCCCGCTTTCTAAACATACAGGAAAGACAAAAAATACACCAGCTACACAGATCAGATTATTGCTCTAACATATAACTACCCAAAGGGGAGCTGGGGAAACAGAGGAAGAAGTCAGAGGAGGGGCTGGGTCTAAGAGTAAGTCGAGAGAAGGGTCAGACGTCAAAAGAGACAAACTTTTAGCTAAAACGTGAAGGGGAGGAATGTGAGATGGTCAATCAGACAAGACGGGAAATAGGTTTCTCGACAGGGGAGAGACGTGCATTCTGGACAATGCCTATATGCTGAAGCCTCATTGCAATAGCTTGCCTCTGTCCTGGAGGAAATGTGACTACTAGTTTCATTTAAGGAATAAATTTATGGGTGTGGGTAGATAAAATTCTAAGATGACCCACAATGACACACAGCCAAGCATGATCCCCTCACCTTCAGCGTGGGAAGGATCCATAACTTCCCTTTAACAATGGGGCCAAAAATGTCACTTTTATGGTTACATTATGCTTGGGGTTGGTCTATAAATTCAAGATAAATAAATTTGAATTCCACGTTAAAAACAGGTAACTTTTTAGTATAAATATGTTTCATGTGATATTAGGGACATACTTGTGAATCTGGCAACTCTGTTTAATTTATAAGGTAAAGAATTTTTTCCCATGTCCCGGCTGACACCTTGGTCGTGACCCTGTGAGATTCTGAGCCGAGACCCCAGTTGGGCTGAGCTTAGACCCCGGATCCCCTAAGACTGTGAGACCACAGGCGGGTGTTGTTCTGAGCTGCTCCTGTCGGGCTGACTTACAAAGGCCTCCTCTCCTGTTCTCTCCATGGCCTGGTCAGCGGTGCTGCTGACTTGGACGACCTGGGTGTCATATCTGCTCATCAACAGAGACTAGAAGACCAGGCACAGGGATGGATGTCAAGAACAGACCACCTGGAGGGACAGGGACAGGGACGGGGACGGGGGAGAGGCGCTCTCAGCCGTTCTTGATGGAACTGGCTCATGAACGAAATGCTGAAATACAGTGTATTCTAGGACCCAAAATGACGCTGGGAGTAAGGAGAGACTCTGCAGTGTGTGGGGATTTTATTACAGTAATTTCACAATGAAATGGATCCTCACGGGAGATACTGAGTCCCTGTTACAGCAGGTGTTCGGGCCTCCAGAGAGTAGAAGGGAGACTTTATGGAGCACAGCAGAGAGGAACAAAGAGTGTTTTGATCTTGGTAATGATGTGAATTTTAGTAAGTTTCCTTACCTTTTTGTACCTCAATTTCCATAGGATAAGTTACCTAACTCTTGCATTTTCACGGGCATCAGATAGATGAAATGTCTGAGGAAACCTCTGATCTACAGAACATCCAACAGTGTTATTGTAAAAAACATTGTGTCCGTGTGCTGCTGTGATTTGAACTAAAGGACCACCTAGAACTGGTAAAAATGTATTGAGGAATGGCTCTGGGGGTAAAATCTATCTGACAACAGCATTTATGAGTATTTGGATTCACAGGAAGTCTCCAACATAAAATGTGGAGGAGCTTCAGTGCAGCCCAGCACTGCCTTCCAATGAGATAGCCTACAGACTAATTAGCAATTACTTAGCTACTCAAAGAATTTAGTCAAGTTCATCTTAATAGCTGCATTCCACACATAACTTCCCTCCCCCCACAGAACCCTGATACATAGAACTTATCTCTGGAATCATGTGTTCGGATAACTGGAAAATTGATAGAAACTCACCTTAGAGGTTTGTAATTGGCTCAAGACAATGCCCAGGTGAGAAAAAACAAACCCGGATCCCCAGTAAAAATTGGAGACTCTATACTAATGGGTCACTTAAGGCAGATGCTGTGGCTATGAAAATACCAAGTCCTCTCATGATCAACTGACACGAGTGACTTGCGCATACCAGGTATTAAATGAATATTTATTACGTGAATCACAAAATTGACAGCATTCTCTGACCCTTCCTGTCCCTATATAAAGCTCCCAGGGTGGTGGGTGACATTCAGACTCCAGAAGCATCCTCTGCACCTCGACTGAAACCTCACCCTCTGCCAGCATGTGCTGCAACTACTACGGGAGCTCCTATGGGGGCTGTGGCTACGGCTCTGGCTATGGCTGTGGATACGGCTGTGGCTACGGCTCCAGATATGGCTGTGGCTACGGCTCTGGCTATGGCTGTGGATACGGCTCTGGCTACGGCTGTGGATACGGCTGTGGCTACGGCTCCAGATATGGCTGTGGCTATGGATCTGGCTACGGCTGTGGCTACGGCTCTGGCTACGGCTGTGGATACGGCTCTGGCTACGGCTGTGGATACGGCTCTGGCTACGGCTGTGGATACGGCTGTGGATACGGCTCTGGCTACGGCTGTGGATACGGCTGTGGATACGGCTCCAGATATGGATGTGGCTATGGATCTGGCTACGGCTATGGCTGCTGTACCTGCCGACCATGTTGCTACAGGCGATGCTATTCCTCTTGCTGCTAGAACATCATCTTAGACCATCCTATACCTCTAACATAATATTTAAAAATTAACACTTTCCTCCAAAGGACACCCCATTTTACCATCTCTACATTCAAGTAAGGATTGGATACCAACTGTTTCTACATCAAACTCTTGTCTGTTATTGACGAATTATGAATGCTTCCATTACGTGACCTGAAGACAGAAGATTTGATTCTGATTATGTTCAAAATGTAAAATTTTGGTTTTCCTATTCTATGATGCTGTATTGTCCATAAATACAAAGACTCCATAGGTGGAGGAAATTATACAATTTTAATAAACAAATTTTATTCATTCCTGTGTTTTGTGTCAGAAGCATCACTGTACCTGTGGCCTTCCTAGAAGGCCAATCAACCACTGTGTTAGCTGATCCTTAGGTTAATTTATTCCTTCATCTACTGTATGTGTCCATTTGGTCACCAAGACCACATGGTTTTGTTTACTGCAGGGTTGTAGTAAATCTTGATATTAGGTAATGGGAGTACTCCAACTTTGTTTCTTTTCAAAATTATTTTGGCTATTCTAGTTTCTTTGCTTTCCACCTAAACATTAGAATCATCTTGTCAACATCTACAAATATATCTTGCTGAGATTTTTATTGGGATTGAATTGAATCTACACATCAATTTTGGGAGAATAGACTTCTTAACAATATTGGGTCTTTCAATCCATGAACATGGTATATCTCTGCATATATTTAGGTCTTCTTTGATTTCTGTGATGGGTTCTAATTCAAAATTTAACAAGAGCATTGGTTTTGTACTACTGAAGGCATATTCTTGTGGGGGAGACAAACCAAAGTTTAAAAACAATGAGACATCTAAATAACTAAATTAAAATAATAAATTAACAGAATTATAAAAAGTGTTTCTAATGATTAATAAAATAAACAGTGGCTTGCTATTAAATATCATATGGCCTGCAAAACTCACAGAAGAAGAAATAGATAATCTCAGTAGGCCTAAAACTCTTAAATAAATTGAAACAATAATAACTCTCCAAAACAGAAAGCACCAGTCCCAGATGGCTTTACTGGAAAACTCTACAAAAATTTAAAGGAATAAGTTATACCAATTCTCTACAATCACTTCCAGAAATAAAATCAGAAGGAATACTTACCAATTAGGTCACCATTACCTTAATACCAAAACCAGATAAAGACATTACAAAAATAAAAACTACAGACAAATATCTAAATGAACATAGATACGAAAATTCTCAATTAAATATTTCCAGTTTTACTCCAGCATTGTATAAAAAGAATTATACACCATAACCAAGCTGAATTTATCCCAATTATGCAAGGTTGGTTCAAAACTCAAAAATGAATCAATGTAATTTATTGCATCAACAGCCTGAAGAAGAAAAATCACATGGTCATTTCAATAGATGCAGAAAAAGCATTTAACAAAATCCAGCATCCACACATGAATAAGATTTTTCACTAATCAGTAATAAAGGAAAGCTTCCTCAATTTGATAAAGAATACGTATAAAAAACCTTTGCAACATCACCCATATTTAAAAGTGAAAAACTAGAAGCTTTCTTCCTAAGAAACAAGGCGCAGATGTCCTCTCTCGTTATTTCTCTTCAATATCATCTCAGAAGACCTTGCTGATGCAATAATGCAAGAAAAACAGGTAAAAGGTATACTGATGAAAGAAAGAAAGAGAGAGAGAGAGAGAGAGAGAGAGAGAGAGAGAGAGAGAGAGAGAGAGAGAAAGAAAGAAAGAAAGAAAGAAAGAAAGAAAGAAAGAAAGAAAGAAAGAAAGAAAGAAAGAAAAGAAAGACAAAAGAGAGAGGGAGGGAGGGAGGGAGGGAGGGAGGGAGGGAGGGAGGGAGGGAGGGAGGGAGGGAGGGAGGGAGGGAGGGAGGGGAAGAAAGAAAGAAAGAAAGAAAGAAAGAAGAGAGAGAGAGAGAGAGAGAGAGAGAGAGAGAGAGAGAAAGAAAGAAAAAGAAAGAAAGAAAGAAAGAAAGAAGAAAGAAAGAAAGAAAGAAAGAAAGAAAGAAAGAAAGAAAGAAAGAAAGAAAGAAAGAAAAACAAACTATTTTTTTCCACATGGGATATGATTGTCTATGTAGAAAATCCAAAAGAAACAACCACAAAAACAAAACTTCTGTAACTAATAAGTGATTAAAGCAAGGATAGAGTTTACAATCTTAATATACAAGAGTCAATTGCTTTTCTACATGTTAATAATGGACAAGTAAAATTTGAAATTAAACAATAATACATACTATAGCAGTCAAAACATGAACCACTTAGATGTAAATCTAAAAGAAATGTGTACAAGATCTAACATGAGGAAAACCACAAAACTCCTATGAAGAAATTACAGAGGAGCTAAACAAATAGATGTCCTATGTTCATGGATGGGAAGGCTCCATATTGTCAAGGAGTCAGGTCCTGGATTCACTGCAATCTCACTAAAAATTCCAGCATATTGTTTTGCAGATTTCAACAAAGTGATTATAAAGTTTATACGGAGAAGCAAAGATCCAGAACAGCGAATGTGGTATTGAAGAGGAAGAGCACGCTGGAGGAGGAATGCTACCCGACTTCACTTCTCACGATAAAGCTGCAGTCATCAAGATGGGTGGTACTAGTGAAACAGACAAAACTCAATGGGGCAGAACAGACCAGAAACAGACTCACACGAATAGGCGTCAACTAATCTTTGTGAATTCAGAAAGGATGGTCTTTTCAACACATGGTGCTGAACAACTGGACATCCACATACCAAAAAGAAAAAAAAAATCTAGAAATAGGCCTTGCACCCTTCATGAAAATTAACTCGAAATGAATCACAGACATAAATATAAAATGAAAAACTATAAAACTTCTAGAAGATCACATGGGAGAAAACCTAGATAATCTTGGGTTTGGCCATGACCTAGTTATAAAACCAAAGACACAGGTTACTACAGAAGGAATTGATAAGCTAGACTGCACTCAAGTTCAAAACTTTCAGGTATTATTTTAGAAGGATTTAATATAAAAATTAAAAAAAAAAACTTCTGCTCTGGGAAAGACAATGTCAACATGATAAGCAGACATGTCACAAACTGGAAGAAAATATTTGTAAAGAACACATCTGATAATGTTATCCAAAATATGCAAAGAATTCTTAAAACTCAGCAATAATAAGGCAAACAACCTTACTTAGCAATGAGCCAAAGACCTTCCCAGACACTTCACCAAAGAAGATTGCAGATGAGCACAGGAAAGGATGTTCACGTGGTATGTCATCAGAGGGATGCAAATTAAAATAACAATTAGAGACCACTACGCACCTATTAGAATGGCCAAAATCTGACCACAAGTGCCGACAAGGCCAGGAAGCGAAGCAGAACCTCATTCATGCTGGTGGAAGCAAAGCAGGATAGCCACTTGGGAAGACAGCTTTATCGTTGTCTGATAAAGCTAAACACATCCTTACCACGTGATCCAGCTTATACACTAGGTCCACACAAAAACCTACACGGGAATGTCTAGAGCAGCTTTATTCATAACGGCCAAGACTTGGAAGGAACCAAGATGTAGATGGGAAATCTCTGTACATTCTTCTTGGTTTTTATATAAACCTAAAACTTCTCCAAAAATAGTCTTTAAAAGTTAAATATTGTGACCCTAAAATTGCTCTAAGTCGTCACAAAATTAAGGTAAAATTTAGATAACATCTGAATCTCACAGATCAAATACTTAAAAATTATAAACATTTAAATTTAATTTAATTTTGCTAAAGAAAAGATCGGTGAAATTGAGGATAGACAGAGCAAGAGCAATTCCCAAAACTTAAATACAGAGAGAAATTTTTTTTTAAAAAAAGAGCAGACCCTTTGTTACCTGTGGTGTAATACTGAGTGATCTCATACACATACTTACATATCTAGAAGAGGGCTCAAGTTGTATTTGAATAAATATTTCCAAATTCGACTTTGCCAAAAGATACTATGAACCCAGAGACTGACGAGCTCAGCAAGTAACAACTACACAGGGAAACCAAGACAAGTGCTTTGTCTTAACTGAAAATATTTTTTTGATTTTCTAGTTTTTCTAAATGACAATCTTAAACTGGAAATAATCAAGATGATTTAGGGAAGATATAAAGGTAAAATCAATAACACGAGTAGCAGAGGTTGGGGGAAGTGGCGCATTCTGCACAGAGTTGTGGGATGTCACTTACGGCCTAAGGGAGTAAACTCAGGTGCATGTTTAATCCTCAGGGACTCCGTTCAAATTGTAAGTGTTGGTGTATCGACTAAACCAATGAAGGATTAAAATGAAACACTAAAATAAAAATTGAAAAGAAGGCAGGAAAATAAGGCAAGAAAAGGAAAGAACAAAGCGAGCAAGTGAAAGCCACACAGTGCGGCACAGACTTACAGCCACGACAGCAACCGCCTGGGGGCGAAACAGTCTGGACGCTGCAGTTAACAACGTTGCCCACAGCGACGCTCTCGAAGAAGCCCCCAAAACAGCAGACACGGGCCGTTAGAAATAGGCACATACACAAATATAATAATACGCACATGCATTATGAATATATTATAAGCACTAGTTTCAAGAAAGCTGGAGAAGCTGTGTTAGCATCAAAGTCAGCAGCAAAGCAAAAATGATATAAAAGTGGACGCCCCGTGAAACATGAAATCGCTGACGAGTCTGACCAGACGGAGCAGAGAGGAACGACCGGAGGGGCGTGCGCTGTTCTAAGTTTTATGGGAAGAAGTGTAACGTTACTTTTTAAATGTGATAAATATTACATACTGTAATATTTAGAGCAACCCTCGGAAATCTTGTATCTAGTAAGCCCATGCAGAGGAGATAAAACGGAATCCCCCCCAAAAAATACTATCAAATAATTTAATAAAAGAAATAAAAATAGGGATGGGCAAGAGGTCAGAAAATAGAAATCAAACAACAAAATGGCATAGACCTAAATATAACTGTGTCTAAATTAAATTTGAAAGTCAAAATATGTGAATCAGAAATAAGGCTGAAACGTGGCCTGTGCACAATAAACCCCCAGGAAACGAGGGCACCGGAAGGCGCGACGGTGGGGAAGCCGCGGTGGGCGCGCTGTTGTCCCTGAAACACGCCGCGGGACGGGGGACATTCCTAAAGCAGAGCGCGATTCTCGTGAGAGAAAGTGACTTTCTCAGTGACCATTCTAAATGAGCCGCAGTAATGACAAGGTTTCCAAGTTAGTGAAACAAAATCAAAAAAATATTGAAAGAAAAAAACCCGCCATTACAAGCAAAGACCTAGAGATGTCAGAACAGTTACCGAGGTCACTGATGGGACGAAGGAAACAGAAAATCACCAACGTCATGAAAACAGAAGCGGATTTAAGAGACGGAGCTAACTGGCGCCCGTGGCCCACGACAGCCAGCGGAGCGGAGCGGCCTCTGCTTAAAGTGCCCACGGATGCTCCAGGCAGGTCGTACGCTGGGCTATAAAATGCATTCTGATAAATTAAATTCAACGTATTAAAAGGAACAAATTCTACTGACATTAGGCATGAAGAACACACAGATCGCTGGGACATTCCCCAAACAGTTGTATCGATCAAATGTAAAGCACAAGGGAAGTTAAAATACAATTTTAAAAGAATTACAATGACAATTCTAAAAAACACCAGAATTCCTGGGGCTGCACATCAGCAGTGACCGTAGAGTCATTTATAGCTTTAAGTGCATTTGATTGAAAAGAAGATACGTGTTTACACGTTTGTTTACAAGAAAAAATACCTTCAAAGACACATACATGGAAAGAAAACATCTTGAGTTGGTAAAAATATGTTTCCTGTACGGGTTTGACTGTATTAAAATCCTGTTTTCCTGTTTTAATTTCTCATCAAGGCAAATGAAACCAGTAACATGAAAGGTTTTGTGTCCACACCTCCGGTGGCTGGGGGAGCGAGACACAGAGGGTCTGCCGGTTACCTGTGGCCCGGGCTTCAGCCTCATTACTGCCGCGTGAACCACACACCCCCTGACTCTGGGCTGGAACAAGAGTTCCAACGGCCTTATGTGCCCCGGCCGGCGAGGCTCAGCGGGTCGATCTCTGTCCCAGGCACCAAAGGGTCGCCGGTTCGATTCTTGGTCAGGGCCCGTGGCCGGGTTCCGGGCTTGATCCCCAGTGGGGGACACGCAGGAGGCAGCTGATGGACGTTACTGTCACATCGGTCTCTCTCTCTCTCCCTCTCTAAAATCAATAAAAACATTTCAATAAAATTTTTAAAAAATAAAAATGATTCTCTTACGGAGGGAGTATAACTTGGGGTGGCCAAGGAGAAAGGAATTATCCGAGGTCAAGAGCAGTCGACTGAAACTGCGGAAACGCTCCCTGCTCGCGGCCCGGGCACAGAACGCTGAGCGGAGCGCGTTAGGAAGGGCGGGTCCCAGGCGGGTCCCAGGCGTGATGGCACCGCCTCGTCAGAGGCCCTCCACGCGTTAGAGCGACCCTCCAGGGCCTCAAGGGTGATGCTCTGGCCTTGAAACAACAAGCCAGTCATGTTGGCCGTAAATCAGCCCATGACCTGAGCACAGCGGTGGGTCCCTCCCGCTGAGGGCATGAAAGGCCCCCGTGAGGAGAGGAGCCCAGACTGAAGTCACCCCCACCCCTGCTCCACCCAAGGACGACCTAACAACCATCAGCATGTGCGGCCACTACGGAAACTACTACGGGGGCCTCGGCTACGGAGGCCTGGGCTGGGGCTGTGGCTCCTGCTGTGGCTGTGGCTCCCGTGGACTGGGCTGTGGCTACATCTCCCGCTCTCTCTGTGGCTGTGGCCGTGGCTATGGCCGTGGCTGTGGCTACATCTCCTGCTCTCTCTGTGGCTGTGGCCGTGGCTGTGGCTGTGGCTCCCGCTCTCTCTGTGGCCGTGGCTGTGGCCTGCATGACAGCCCCTGATAACCAGATAAAAGCAGCATTTCAGGTGTAAACAATGCTTCAGGGTCTCCCTGCAGTGCTAAGCCATACATTTTTATGTTGTATTCCTTTACTAATTAGTTCAAAATATTTTCTAGTTTTCTATGTGATTTGTTTTCTGATCCCCAGCCCGGGAGACTCTGTCTCAGCCCCCGGGGCTCTCTGCCCCTCCGGGGGACACATCGTGGCAGCGGGGGGGGGGGGGTTCTTACTGAGCCGCTGCTCCTCCAGCCGACAGGGGCAGAGGGGGCTCCGTCTGCCCTGCGGGCAGCAATGGCAGGGCCGGGGGCAGGTGGGGACACAGGACAGACAAACAGGCCGAAGGAACAGGCAGCAATGCTGACAACTCTGAGTCGCGACCACAAGACCCAGGCGTTAAACCCAAACAAGGCGACTGCTTGCTTAAAAATTAAATAATTCAAGACGCTCCTGGTTCACAGAATCTCAATCAAACCGTCATACCGAGAAACCAAAAACGGCAACCCAAACGAGAAAAGATTATCAACTGACCTTAACACCAAATTAATCAGATGTTCAAACGATCGGGTACTGATTTTAAAGCAGTCGTCATAAACATGTTTCCATAGAGCCTCCTGAAACAGGTAGGTAGAAATAAAGAGAATTACATGTATTTCTACTCTTTCTCTCTCTCTCTATATATATATATACAGACATATATATATAATGCAAACAGCAACTACTAGAAAGCAGAAATGGATATAACATCAAACTAAATAGACTTTAACACACAGATTTTAAAAGAGATGGAGACATTTTGGATGGTAAACAGGCGTCTGTCAGGAAGAGACGAACATTTAAAATCAACACGGACCTAACAGCAGAGCACCAAATGCACAAATCAGAAACTGACAGGATTGAAAGGAGAGAGAAACTGCGATAATCGTAGAGGCTTTAATGTCGCACTTTGAATACCGGATAGAAAGCTCCACAGCTCACAACATAAACAGACCCGGGAGAGGCTGTAAACCCACCAGGCCCAACGGGCCTCAGGGAGGGTCGACCCGGCGACCGGAGAACACAGCTCCTCCCAGGCACCCACCCGGACTGTCCTCCAGCGTAGGTCACGTGTGGACTGAGAACAAGGGCTGGTAAATTTTAAAAATTAAATCACACGCCGTCCCACGTGCTGTCTCCAACAGATGGGGGAAGACACGGACATAAAATTCTCTCCTCTGGATGCTGCCGGAAAACATGCATTTGGATGCAGGTTAAGAGCTTGGCCAGCCTCGTACTTTCATCTCTATTCAGAAAGTAATTTTACACGAGCCCGTTTTCAGGGTTTCCAAATTCTAAAACTAGTTACTAAAATATCAATAGACACAATTGATTTATATTTTATCATTGGTGTCATCATCAACACTTAGTAAATGGAATTAAGAGAATTATTACAGGCAGCTTTCTGAACTTTATCCAGACTGTCGAGATCAGAAGTACGCTGGTAGCCTGGATTTTGGAGCAGACGTTATGCAAGAGAACAGGTCTCTTTCCAAAAGGCAGGCGGAGATTGACCCCTCAACGGTTTTGCTGAAATGGGCTTAAAATTCTGTATCTTCCTGTGACAATGTGTGAACGCTGGAGGGGTAGGTGGTCTGTGCAGATAGGCACAGTGCATACGAGGAGTTCAAGGATTTTTTATTTTATTTTATATTTTATTTCAGAGAGAGGAAGGGAGAGGGAGAGATAGAAACACCAATGATGAGAGTCACTGCTCAGCCGCCCCCTGCACGCCCCGCCCTGGGGACCAAGCCCGCGACCCAGGCGGGGGCCCCGACTGGGAATCGAACCACAATCTCCCAGATCATAGGTCAATGCTCAAGCGCTGAGCCACGCCGGCCGGGCAAGAACATATTCTCAGTGAGTGAAAAGAAATAGCAATAATATAAGATTTAGAAGAAAAATTTACCTCTGCCCAGAGGCACATTTAAACACCTAGTACCCATGTCCCACAGCTTTTCTATCTGTCACCTACTGATGGGCCCTTGGGCTGGTTCCAGATCTTGGCTACTGTAAACTGCGCTGCTATGAACATCAGGGGGCATATATTCCTTCTGATTAATGTTTCAGGTTCTTAGGGTACATTCCTAGGAGTGGAATCACTGGGTCGAACGGCAGCTCCATTTCTAATTTTTTGAGGAACCTCCACACTGTTTTCCACAGTGGCTGCTCCAGTCTGCATTCCCACCAGCAGTGCCCCAGGCTCCCCTTTCCCCACACCCTCGCCAGCATGTGTTGTTTGCTGATTTGTTGATGGAGCCATTCTGACAGGTGAGAGGTGATACCTCACTGTGGTTTTAATTTGCATCTCTCTGATGGTTAGTGACATTGAGCATTTTCTCATGTGTCTCTTGCCATCCGTATGTCCTCTTTGGAGAAGTGTCTATTCAGGTCCTTTGCCCATTTCTTAATTGGGTTGTTTGCCTTCCTCTTGCTGAGTGCTGTGAGTTCTTTGTACACTTTGGAAATTAGCCCCTTATCAGATGCATCCTTGGCAAATGTGTTTTCCCAGACCGTGGGGTTCCTTTGTGTTTTGAGGCTGTTTTCTTTTGCTGTGCAGAAGCTTTTTAGTTTGATGTCGTCCCATATGTTTATTTTTTCCTTTGTTTCTCTTGCCCTAGGAGATGGATCAGTGAAAAGTCCACTACGTGGGATGTCTGTGACTTTACTGCCTATGTTTTCCTCCAGGATTTTTATGGTTTCATGACTTACATTTAAGTCTTTTATCCATTTTGAGTTTATTTTTGTGTATGGTGAAGTTGGTGGTCTAGTTTCATTTTTTTGCAGGTATCTGTCCAATTTTCCCAGCACCACTTACTGAAGAGACTGTCCTTACTCCATTGGATGCTCTTGCCTCCATTGTCAAATATTAACTGACGATAATGGTGTGGGTCTATTTCTAGGGTCTCTGTTCTGTTCCATTGGTCTCTATGCCTGTTGTTGTACCAATACCAGGCCTTTTTGATTACAGTGGCTTTGTAATATAGTTTGATATCTGGTATTATGATCCCTCCAACTCTGTTCTTCTTTCTCAAGATGACTGCAGCTATTTGGAATCTTTTTCGGTTCCATATAAATTTTTGGAATATTTGTTCCAGATCTGTGAAAAAGCTGTGGGACATTCACACCAGGGAATACTACGCAGCTGTAAAGAAGAAGGATCTTGTACCCTGTGGGACAGCGTGGAGGGACCTGGAGAATATTATGCTGAGTGAAACAAGCCAGTCAGAGAAAGACAAATATCACAGGATCTCACTCACATGTGGAATCTAAAGAACATAATAAACTGATGAACAAAATAGATTCAGTGACACAGAAACATGGAACAGACTGAGGGATCTCAGAGGGAAGGCGGGGGTGGGTGGGTGGGGAGAGAGTAACCAAAGTACTTATATGCACATGTGCAGAACCCATGGACACAGACAATAGTGAGGTGAAGGCCTGGGGAGGGAGTGGGTGCAGGTTGGACGGGATCAATGGGGGGAAAAGGGGAACATCTGTAATACTTTCAGCAATAAAGATAAATTAAAAATAAATGAAAATAAAGACCTAGTATCAAGAAAGAAATAGAATGAGGTGGGGAGGGGAAGGTACCACTTTGCCAATGTCTTAGTCAAACTTTGGACAAACCAAAGATGAGGCTTTGATCAAATCAACGCAGGTGACAGTAGCCCTTGGATCTGCTCATGAAAACACCTGTCGCAAAGGCACTCGTTGAACATAACTATTCAACCACACGCCTAAATTATCGACTCTATATAACCAAAGGGTCAACAATCTCAGACACAAACACACACACAGTCTACACAAATAAGTGCACATGAAAACGTCGTAAGTGTGCAAAACAGATCACCTTTAATGAACAACAAATTTAGACATTTTCCCGAAGGAAATGGTTAAGGTTAGTTGCATTCAATCAGACAATAGTAACACAAGATCAAATGAATATTTTTTAAGTTATTAGAAACTCAGGTAATTTTGATCAAAATGTTCCGACGTTACATGGCAGCCTCAGATCGGTTGTCATTGATTGAAGAGACGGTAACGTGGTTATTACACATAAGGCAGGAGGTACACGTAGCCCTTCATGAGAGACTGTCTTGAACAGATGAGCAATCCAGAATTTCTTAGAAGAAGCCAGACCAGTATCTTCCATAGCAGCATGGACGGTAACAGGAATATCCAAGGCCACGGTAGCTACATCCATAGCCACATCCCAGGCCACCGTAGCCATAGCCCAGGCCACCGTAGCCATAGCCAAGGCCACCGTAGCCATAGCCCAGGCCACCGTAGCCATAGCCAAGGCCACCGTAGCCATAGCCAAGGCCACCGTAGTAGTTGTAGAAGCTCATGGTGTGAGGAGAAGACTCAGGAGAGGAGCAGAGTCGATTTCTAAGTTTCTGATCCGCACAGGGCCTTATATACCAACTGGGTGGACGCAGGGCCAACCACAGGCACTGCTGGACTCACATTTCAAACTCATTGGCATTATAACCATCTCAAGAATCCCTCATAAACCAGTGTGCCCGGGACAGCCTTGCCGTGTCAGGAGCCCTCTGATGAAATCACGCGCCTTTAATGGAAGATGCTTCTCCTCGTCGGGTGGCTCGCGTGCCCCACGTGAGAAATCTACACTAGGCTACTAGCTACCACGAGATCATATAACCACACAGACCTCACGTCCTGAAAATGTGTTTTTCCCTCAGTAACATCCTCCTTCCGACCTGCACAGATGCAGCCTTGGGGGTGAGGTGTGGCTTCCACACGGTGGGAAAAATGGGAAGTTTATGGAGAAGACGCGACAGGAGGCGCAGTGAGGACTTGGCAGGGCGCGGCTGTAAACCCGCGAATGATTAATGTGGCGCATTAAGTTTTCGCGGAGCAATGTTACCCACTTTGATTTATACTTGACAGGCACATCCATCGTTTCACAGACGATCAAAAGCCATGACAGAGCCCCTGAGTTTAAACCATGGGCCATGATTGTACACAAATAGAAGGATTCGTGCTATTGTCACTTCCAGCTTAAAAATCTACCCCAAAAACTATCAAAGGCTCCTGGCACCAAGCACCTCCTGCAGGGACAAAGCGGAGGAGCCGCCCCCTCGTATCCTTGGAGCCGCCCCTCGGTATCCTTGCCCAAAACGCACGACCTCGACTTTGCTGTGAGAAAACAGGAAACCCAAGCGGAGGGACGTGCTCGGCGTCTGAAACTGTCCAAGGCGCGCAAGTTACAGAAAAGCTGAGAAACCGGCCCCAGCTGGAGGAGACGAAAGAGATTAGACAGCCCGGCGTTGGACCCCAGAGAAAAAGAAAGGACACTAGTGAAGGGAAAAAAAAAGTGTCATCCAGACAAAGTGTGCGGGTTAGTTAAGAATATTGTACCAGGTTCATTTCTTAGTTTTGACCATTTACGTGGTTATGAGAGATACTGACGTGGGTGTAACGGGTGAACGGGAAATGCTCACGTTCTAAATATTTTTGCAACATTCAACTAAATCATTTCAAAATAAAAAAGTGGGAAGGAGAATCTAAAATGCTACTTGGAAGAATTTAAAAATGCGACTCATATCACAGCAACGTACACCTAGAACCTATATGTTCCTACTAAACAACGTCACTCCAATAAATTTAAAAAATAATTAAAAAACAAATAAATAAAAATAAAAATGCTACTTGATTGCATCGATTTGGTCATTTATTAGTTCTTTTGTACCTGAAATTTTTAAGAATCAGTTGTCACCCAGGCCAGTGTGGCTCAGGTGGTTGAGCCTTGTCCTTGCACCAAAAAGGTCACGGGTTCGATTCCTGGTCAAGGCAGAGGCCCGGGTCGTGGGCTTGAGCCCCAGCAGGGGACGTGCAGGAGGCAGCTGATCTGTTTCTCTCTCTCCTCTCCCTTCCTCTCTCTCTAGAATAAATATTTAATAAATAAATACATAAATACGTGGAACAGCAAATGGATGTTTCTCTCTCCAATCAATCAACATTTGAAATCGGTTGACCGTGAGACTTTGTTCTGAGCTCTCGGGCTGCAGGCGGGAAGGGTGCAGACGCGACCCCAGGGCCACGGAGCCTACGGTCTGGGTGAGCGGAGGCAGGAGACGCAGGCACACGCGGGAAAGCAAGTGTGAAGCGTGAACCGAGATTAACCGGCGACAGCAAAATGTCCCACGAAACCCACCCAAAGAGAGTTTAAATAGAAACCACAGGGGGCGAGCCCTGGCCGGCACCCTCACAGTGGAGGCTGACGCCTGGAGAAGAGACGAAGGAGAAGCCCGGCTGCTGCCGGCGGGGCCCAGCCCAAGGCGGGCGGCCGGGCGCAGGGGAGGGTCGGAGGCCCCGGAAGGGAGAGCGACGCTGGGGAAGCTGGAAGCCACTCAGGGCCTCGCGCGATGAAGACGGAACCCCCGGGACCGGAAGGGCGGGTGCCGGGTCCCCGCTGAGCGGCTTCGCAGATGCTGGGGGCCAGAGAGCCCAAGGCGGGGGGGAGACGGGCACAGGACCAGCTGGACACGCCGTGGGCCGCGGCGAACGGAGGGTGATGGGATGTGGGCGGGGACGCCTGAGGAGACGGGGGGGCTATTTGGTTCTGTTTTTGATAATGGGATGTGCTTAAGAACTAAACACAGCTCAGAAAACACAGCAGAAAAAAGGAAGCTGAAAGGAGCCCCACTGGGTGCAACGCTCCCGTTCCCGCGGGAAGGGGCAGCTCAGTTCTCGGGAAAAGTCAAATTAACTGAGGGAGGGAGGCTGTGCAGATACAACCCAGAAAATGTCCTTCTTGGGGACACTGCGTTCCACAAAAATAACGATGCGTTTTACAGCTACTTCAATCGAATACCAAGGGGGGAAATCCCCAGTAATTATAGTTTTCTTGTGGAACTGGCCCTGGCCGCTGAGTCACACCCATGCGAGTGACGCCCTGGGAGCGTAGCCTGGGGGAGACCGAGCGCCACGTTCTTTAAATTATTAAATTGCTACTGGAACCGTGTTCCGTGTTATTACTTTATTGACGCTGAACCGTGATGGGTGAGGCTACTTTTAATTTCTCTGCAGGAAATTTGAAAATAATACAGTGAGATGCCCTCTGATTCTAACATTTCCGCCCGGTGAATGGTAAATACGATTCATTTTCTGAAACGTGTCTGCTTCAGAAAAAGGGACCTGCCCATTCGAAGACACATGTGAGTAGTTTACTGCATTTCATGGGGTCCTGAGTATGAAAGACAATTTCTTGACGCATTAGATGTGCTTATGAAGACAGGTGAACTGGGAAATTTTTTCAAATTGTGCCGTCAGTCTTAGGACCTTCAGAGGCGAGCTGACTAAAGTGCGCGTGTGTCCGACACCTGCGCTCTCCGTGTCTGCCGAAGGCGACAAGTGGATGCATTAAAATATTCTGGCTCATAGGATTATAACAGCAGACATCTACTGATAGCTTCTACTTGGAAGCGTCAAGAATATCACCTCCCCGCATCCATCTTCTTAAAGAAAGAGAAGTAGACCTTTTATCTCGAATTCGAAGCTGTTCTCACTGTCCCAATGCCTCGCGACCGGGGGGGTTATTGCAATAATTGAAATAAAGACACTGGTCCTGTTGGGGCTGGGCCAGGGGACTCAGTGCGACGGGTCCAAGAACCACGACTGGATATCCTGAGAGGAAACACCCGATAGATTCACAGACATAACGTTAAGATGTTACTTATAATTCTCATGTTAATGAGAAAACTAATTTGTAAAGCTGTATATTCAATTTAGAGGAAAAACAGCAGAGACGTGTAATCCAAGGGATAACTTCTGTCCGGTAGAAATTAAACATTAAGGAGAGTTAGCGTCGTGAGCACAAGTGAGAAAGTACATGCATTTTGCTCAGACTTGGTTCTCTGGAAACTTTAATTCGCTGGGTTTTTATCAGCATCGTGGGGATGAGAGAGACATTATGGGATCAGCGTAGCAAAAGAAACCGAATCCCCGAAGAAGAGCAGTAATTTGGATCAAGAGAAGAAAAATGCATGCGTCAAAAAGAGTGTCGTTCTTGAAAAATATTTTTAAAAATTAGTGAAACTAACTGGGGCCAAGAGCAGAGGAGGCTGAGATGAACGACGTGTCCGTTCTTGACATGAAGATGGCGGCAGGCGGCCGAAGGGAAAGTCTCAGTTGGGGCAGGGCTGTGTCGCTGGGAGACTCTCCCCTCGGGCGAGCCCTGAGCGGGGGAGCGGAGCACAAACTGAGACGACAACCACCACGACTCATGAAAACCTGAGTGTGTCTTATGGCGGAGAAACAACAAAGTAATTAGCTTGGTCACAAGATGAGCTAATGACGTGGGACACGGGGTGGGTCCCTCCCTCTGAGGGTATAAAAGGCCCCCATGAGGAGAGGAGCCCAGACTGAAGTCACCTCCACGCCTGCTCCACCCAACAACAACCTAACAACCAGCACCATGTGTGGCTACTACGGAAACTACTACGGGGGCCTCGGCTACGGAGGCTGTGGCTACGGAGGCCTGGGCTGGGGCTGTGGCTCCTGCTGTGGCTGTGGCTTCCGTGGACTGGGCTGCGGCTATGGCTGTGGCTACGGCCGTGGCTACGGCTCTCTCTGTGGCTACGGCTGTGGCTGTGGCTATGGCTATGGCTCCCGCTCTCTCTGTGGCTATGGCTGTGGCTATGGCCGTGGCTGTGGCTGTGGCTGTGGCTATGGCTATGGCTACTACTAGTGAGGACAAGTGAGAGATTTTTATCTCCCACCCAGGTAACACCCCAATTCACCGGCCCTGAATCTTGTGCCCCGTGTCACCCCACGAGGGTGGGCTAACCCTTCCACCACAGACATCAGCACTGGTGGCCCCGTCTGGGTCTAACCCTCCAGTCCTCACCTCCATGCTGTGCCCCGTGGAGACGGGACTGTGACGTTCACCCTGCGAACCCACTGACCTCCTCCCACCAAGTGGAGCAGTTCCTGGTCCCACCTGGGTATTTTTAAAGCATCATTCTGTTTCCCAGTGTTCCTAATAAACTTGGTTAACCTGAAATTAAAAACCTTGGTTTTCTTTCTATTTATTATATATAATAGAATTTATTTTAAGGTTTTGGGGTTTTTATTTGCTTGATTCTAGGAAAGGTGGCGATGTGTGTTTATGACGTATATTGTCCTCATATTTCTACCTCAGTTGCTCTATCAGTTCTAGGTTTGTGACTTTTGGAAGGCATTTAGTGTTGGGAAAATTGGATGGATATATGTAAAAAATAAAACTAGACCACCGTTTTACACCACACACAAAAGTAAACTCAAAATGCATTAAAACCATAAAAATCCTAGAAGAAAACATGGGCAGTAAAATCTTGGACATTTCTTATAGCAATATTTTTTCTGATATATCTCCTGCGGGCAGTAGAAGCAAAAGGAAAAATAGACAAATGGGACTACATCGAAGTAAAGAGTTTTTGCACAGCAAGGAAACCACTAACAAAATGAAAAGACAACCCACTGAATGGGAGAACATATTTGTTGATGATACAACTGATAAGGGCTCACTTTCCAAAATTTATAAAAAAACTTATAAAACTCAACACCAAAAAAACAAACAACCCAGTTAAAAAATGGGCAAGGGGGTGCCCGGCCGGGCGTGACTCAGAGGTTGAGCATCGACCTAGGATCCAGGCGATCGGGGTTCGATTCCTGGTCAGGGCACATGCCCGGTTGCGGGCTCGATCAGTGGCTCTCTCATCATTGATGTTTCTCTCTCTCTCTCTCTCCCTCTCCTGTCCTCTCTCTGAAATTAATATATATATATTTTTTTAAATGGGCAAGGGACCTGAATAGACACTTCTCCAAGAGGACATACAGATGGCAAGAGACATAATCAAATACAAAACAGTGCCATCGCCCTCCCTCCAAAGTTCCTCAGGCTGCTTTCAAACCCCTTCAGTCACTACCTTCCAAACCCCTAAACCCTGAAACAGCTGACTCTCCTATAGTAACACAGCTTATCTTTCCCGGAGATCCTATTGTGTCGGGTCCCCAAAGACTATTCCTGCTTCGGGAGACTTGCTAGAAGGACTCACAGACTTAGCATATAACTGTGTTCATGGCAAAGATTAATTGCAGCAAAGTAGTGAGAATATAGAGGTAGATCAGGAGGGGAAAGGCCAGGCGGCTTCTGGGGGGTCCCTGTGCAGGCGCTGTAGGCTCCCTCCCTCCAGGAGGCTCACACAGAGCCCTCTCCTCCCCCGGCAATGGAAACGAAGGTTCTGTGTGACATCATTTCTGCCCAGGAAGCCCCTGGACACACGGTGCCTGAGATCAGAAAGACACCAGCAGAATCCCCGACCCCAGAGGGAAAAGGTGTGCTCAGCGAAACCACATTGCTGTCCAGTCCAGGCACGTGGGCGGCCACCTTACCCGTGAGGAGGCGGCGAGAACACTCCTGACCCCTCGGGGACCTCGTGACGGCCGTAGGGTCTGTCGTGATGCCTCTGGTTTACCTTCTCTTGATAAAACCTGTCTTCTCGCCTTTTTTCTTGGTTGGTCTTGCTAGAGGTTTATCAGCTTAAACTTTTCATGGAATCAGCTTTTGGATTCATTCATTTTCTCTATTTTCTTTTTGAAATGATACCGACTTCCGCTGTTACCTGTATTATTTCCTCCCTTTATTTTTTGGTGCTTCTTTACTGGTCACTTGGAGGAAGCTTGTGTTACTGGTCTGGAAACTTTCTCCTTTCTCCGTATGAAATGGGCTGCCATAGGTGTCCCTTGAAGTGCTGCCTTATTTACACCTCATGGGTTCTGATAGCTTCTGTATTCATTTCATTCAGCTCAAAATATTTTACACTCCTGGAAATTCCCCCTTAGACACACATGCGTGAGCACACACACTCACACACTTATATTTAAAGTGATTTTCTTATTTAAAAAAATACAATGAGTCGGATTTTAGCCAATTTGACAATCTCTGTCTTTAATTGTATATTTAGATATTCACATGTTGTTTAATCTTGATATGGCCTGAAGTACCAGGTGAAAACTATGCCCAACTATAGAGCAAAACATATAAAGAGCTAAAATCATCACGAGGAAAGAAAATTTCTTTTTTTTACCAGATAAGAAACTGAGATTCACAAGGATCCCAGATTTTTCTGGCAATCCAAATCTAGGAATCAGTGCAGCAAAGAAAAGGGAAATATTGAACAAAAATAATTACCAAAGAAAAATAGTTGTTACCCTACTAACAACCACAAAAGGACGGACAAATGTTGCAAAATAAATGAAAGTAAATGAAATGTTTTCACTTCCAGATTTATTAGGAAATTCAAAATTCATTAGAAAATGAGAAAACCAAATATAGCATAAAATTATAAATTAGAGATAACAATATCATCCTGATTTTAAGAGGGACATGAACTCATAGGATGAATTTTATATTCTTCCAGATGCCAGGTGTCGTCAGACCCGGATGCCAGGCCCCTAGCAAATCGTGTCAGAGGTGGGCAGTGCCGCGGAATAAGCATCCCTCGTGGTGGGGCATCAGCTAGTGGGGGTCGGAACTGGGGGATCATGAAGTGAAGACGCAGAGGGTGAGAGTCCCCGTGGCATCCTCAATAGTAGTAGCCAAAGCCAGAACCATAGCCACGGCCACAGCCATAGCCACAGCCATAGAGAGAGCGGGAGCCGTAGCCATAGCCACAGCCGTAGCCACAGCCCAGTCCACGGAAGCCACAGCCACAGCAGGAGCCACAGCCCCAGCCCAGGCCTCCGTAGCCGAGGCCCCCGTAGTAGTTTCCGTAGTAGCCGCACATGGTGCTGGTTGTTAGGTTGTCCTTGGGTGGAGCAGGGGTGGAGGTGACTTCAGTCTGGGCTCCTCTGCTCACAGGGGGCCTTTTATGTGCCCTCAGCGTGAGGGACTCACCACTGTGCTCAGGTCATTGGCTGATTTGTAGGTGAGTCAGTGTTGGCTCCGGGCTCCCGTGGCTCCCAGGCAGCGAGGGGTCTGCTGCTTCTCGGTACCTGGACAGGCCGTGGGCCATCAATGACCATCCACTGCCTCAGCCTCACAGCCTCACTCGTGACCTCCAGGTAACCATCTTAACCAGTCTTTGTGGTAAGAAGTAGCTTTTTTATTGACAAACTCGGACCTGCTCCAGACAAACAGTTTTAACTTTTTTGTTAATATTTAAGAGATGAGAGCATTCTGCCTTCACCCGGGCTTCTCCGTCCACTGCTTCCTGCTACAAACCATCAGCAGGGAGGGAATCTTCTCGTTTTCACCTGAGAGGCGGTTTACTGCTAAAAGCCAAAAAGTTATCACTCGGCCTCATGAGACTTTCGATAAAAAGCAAATAGTCTGAAATTCAGGCCTGAGAGAAATGGACTTTTCTTTTTCATTCACGTGAATATTTCTTAAACTTTTCACACTTTATTTTTAAAACATGAAAGATTTTTTCCCATGGCTTCAAATGTATATCCTGAATCCATAGTCAGCAGAAAAGGGAAATGATGAGACTTCATTTAAGAAATAATTTTTTAAGTATTTATTTATATAAAGCAGTATCACTGGCTGAGATCCCTTTTCGCAGAACCTACTAGATTTTCCCTAATAAACAAGCTCTTGGTAATATATCCCATACAGAAAACATGTCATTATTTTTACTTTAATAAAACTCAGAGTTGAATTCAACAACTGAGGGAAATAGTTCTCTGAACTTTCACGCTCCTAGAAAGACTGGATCCAGGAGGTAGACGCGATGAACACAGGGTGGGGCAAAAGGAGGGTTAGCGTCTCAAGTGCTCAAAACACATATTTCATTCTTATATTATTATTCATCTCCTTACATTTTTGTCGTAAAGTGGGGATAATTTCACCACATCTTAAGGTTGTTCTGCAGATCACGTGAGATAAAGCACGTAAGGTTCTCTGCACGGTAATTGCTTTATGGTCAACAACTAGTAAATGCTGTTTAATTATTACTATGATGAGACTTTTGACGTGGGGATCCCATGATGAACACCAGGCGAGATCAACAGGGAATATTCTTACACACACGGCAGGAAATGAGCGATGCGGACAATAGGAACCGATGACACCTCGACGCGTCCACTACATTCTGCGCACGTTCTAAGTGCTTCACATATTTTAACACATTACCTTCTCGTTAAAAACCTAGAATGTGGGTGCTGATTTTGAGGTAAGGAGGCCAAGCCTCCGGAAGTTAGTAACTTGCCTCGCGTCGCAGGCTGCTAAGTGACAGAAGCTGAACCCCACATGGCGCAGGACATTCAAATGCACTTTCTGGGCCATGAGAGAGCCTGGGAGCTGCCCGCCTGCTATCATGGTGATGGGTTATGCGTCCTGGAATCCATAAATAAAGGAAAAGTCCAGTGGAAAGGAAAACTTCTTGCTAAGATATTTTTTTAAATGATAATAAAAAATTCATTTGCAATCCATCATCACAATAAATATTTCAGGCAAGAAAGGAAGATCGATGTTAAGCCAGGGGGAAGTGTTGGGATCTGAGGGAGTCCGTATGCGTCACAAACGCCTCTTAACTGTTCCGAGAGCCATAGAGTTTTGATGAGAGACGCCAGGTGCTCCCGTGGTGATCAACGGATCAAAGTTATCACCATCAGTAGTGGAACCAACGGCCCTCAGGTCCCTACTACAGGGCACAGAAAACAGACCCACTATCAGTTCCCTTATTTGCCTTGTTCTGATCACGGGGGATATTAGACAAATCCAACTGAGGAATAGTCTAGACACCGTCTCCCGCCATCTACAAAAATGCCAACGTCCTGGCGGCGAGCAGCCAGCCCGGCAGCGGGTCCCTGTCCGCGGGGGGCCGTCAGCGGAGCGGTTTCTGTAGGTGGCTCGCAGCCCAGGGCCCTCTGCCCGCGGCCCCTCGGCCCCGGGGAGTCCTGTCCCCATTGCTGGCGAGGAAACGGGGTGGACAGCACCACATTCAACAGGATACTATTCCACAAAATAATTCCCGAGATGGGAGCCAGGGTGGGCGCACATGTAAACAAGCTCCCACGTGCCGGGGTGAGCCAGTCATTCGTTTCAAGAACACAGCACAAAGTCCTTCGTATTCACCTGCTCACGGCATCTCGATACGCCTTTCATGCACCGTGCGTCTAGCTCAGCATTTAGACTTCACTCTGGAACACATGTCCACCCAATGCTTGATTAAGCTTTAAATTTTTCTAACTTTGGGTATATTAGACATCCTAATCTTTGTCTTATAAATATTAATTTATAGAATGTATAATTACTATAATTGGCATGATACAAATAGGATTGTGGCATATTCTAGTGAGTAGTTGCCTCTGAATGTTACATATGCATCACTGTATTGACATCATGAAATAATAAAAGGGGGGGAACCCTCCAGATTTCATGAAACGCTGGTTACAACAGACAGGAAATTACAAAGTATGAAAATTCCCACTAATTTAATTCTCCATCAAAAATAATTTTTAAAAGTCTATTGGAAAAATGAACATGGAAGATGAATTCGAAAACAGTATTGTATCAAAATCATCTTTATTTTGGTGAGAGTGGGATTGAAATTACTTGGGGAACATCCCTACTCATTTAATAATAGCGTCATGAAGTCTACACATATTTTCCAGTGTGTGTGTGTGAGTGTGTGAGTGTGTGTGAGTGGGGTGGGGGTGAGACACAGAGAGAAAAAACAAAACTAGCAAAATATTAACATTTGCCAAATCCAGGTGAGCAGTACCCAGGTGCTCACTACACCGTTTTCTCGACTTCATCGCAGGTTTAACATGTTTCAAAATTAAATTCTGGGAGAAATAAATTCATATTTGGACCAATGCTGTTTTTAGTACTCAAATCTGCAGCGAGTCGTCTCTTTAATGCCTAAATTTAATGATTCCTGGTTGAAAGACTGAATGGAGTGAATACAGTGAAGAGCTGGGGCCCAAAGTTTTCACGCCCAGCTGTGGAATGGGGTCAAGAGTAAAAGACCTGCGTGTTTCGGTCTCCGGCGGAGTAATTCAGAACCTGAGGACTTCAGAGAAGTGAACAGGCTGATGTGAGCACAAGCTGGGGAGGTGTCTGTCTGCTGGGCTGTTAGTGGTGACCTTGAACTTCAAGTTAAGTACGTCAGGGGCTCAGGAGGTCCACCAACGTTTCTCACATGAAGACGTGAGCAAGGGGCAGAACTTCAAAAACTGTAATAAACAAAAATGTTGTCTTATGAGCTTATAATTAAGTTTATTATATAATTTGAGTCAATGTCTACTTTATTTGTATTGAACTATCATGACCTACCAAGTAAACCAAATAGTCTTAAAACCTACTTCTTGAGATAGACAAAGACCGTTCAACTTCCTCACGGTCTTCAGCGGGAAAGTATAAGCTTCATGAGTAAAGTGAGCAGAAAAGACAAGTCCTCACACAAGATTGACTTTAAGGACAAGACTTTCTTTCTTCGGGGCTATGATCTTTCTGGGAATCTCTCGGCCTCACTTTTTTCCTGCCTTCAACGAGTCACAATGATGGGGAAACAGCCACTGTCTTACCGTAAACACTCCTCATGGCCAACCCAGGAGCTGGAAATCCCACGTCAGGGGAAGATCACTGCCAAGTTTACGGAACATTAGTCACAGAAAATTAGTGGAAAAGCAAAAGATTGACAGCTACAACTGTGGAAGCGCAGCAATCACAGGAGAGAGGAGAGTTAGAAACCACCGAAAGGGTCTGAACGTCGGTATGTAATCAGTGTGACCTCAAAAGTCAGCTCGAGTTCCCGGCGCGTGAAGCGAGGTGGCGGGAGAGCGGGTGTCACTCCTCTGCCTCTCCCGTGGGGTGAGCATCAGAAACGCTGACTGTCCAAACACGTCCCCGAAAGATTACAGTCAGGGGACCACGTGCCAACGCTCACGTCTTCCGAAGGAAGGGTTTCCCAGGCCAAGGGTTTGGTGTAAAAGCTCTTAGCGCGTGTCGTGGTTCCAGGTGACACTTCACTGAATTGGGAACGCGACCTCCTTTAACCCGAACCCAACAGGACCCACCCCATCGCTGCTCCACCAGAGTGGGAAACGGGGCTACGAGGCTGTCGCTTCCTTAATGTCACGAATGAAGGACCCAGTAGAGCAGCTGAAGTAGAAACATTAGAAGAAGAGATTCCCTAAGTAAGGCAATTGCTCCCTTAACTCAATTAGGGGTAAAGCCAAAATGACAAACACTGGACTTGAAATAAAAGTAACGCAGGCTGATCATTTCAGGTTGAACAGGTTTATTAGGAAATCAGAGAAACGACTCCTACATAAAAGTCAAGGGCAGGAGCTGTGTCAGCATCGTTCCCACGAGAGACCACATAGGAGTCTCGGGATGAACTTCACATGATCCCCTCTCATTGGTCAGACACGGGAAGGGGAAGGTGGGGTGTCAGATCCAGGGGGCGCTGGAAGGCAAGCCTTCAGCGAGGCTCGGAGCACGTGGCTTTTGGTGAACCCCGACATCCAGGTGTGGAGGGTGAGTCCCCGTGGCATCCTCAATAGTAGTAGCCAAAGCCAGAACCATAGCCACGGCCACAGCCATAGCCACAGCCACAGAGAGAGCGGGAGCCGTAGCCGTAGCCACAGCCGTAGCCACAGCCGTAGCCACAGCCCAGTCCACGGAAGCCACAGCCACAGCAGGAGCCACAGCCCCAGCCCAGGCCTCCGTAGCCGAGGCCCCCGTAGTAGTTTCCGTAGTAGCCGCACATGGTGCTGGTTGTTAGCTTGTCCTTGGGTGGAGCAGGGGTGGGGGTGACTTCAGTCTGGGCTCCTCTCCTCACAGGGGGCCTTTTATACGCTCAGTGTCGGTGGGACGCACAGCGCAAGGCGTGTTACTGGCTAATTTTTGGGACCCATTTGAGTAATTTGTAGAGTCCTGGCCTTCGGGCATGGCCTCGGGGGATGCTGAGAGTGTCTGTTATTGTTTAGCCACAGCTGAATCATCGGTGAGTCATTAATAGGAACTGATTGTCTCATTTTCAAAATCCTGCTCACACAAGCTCATCAAATTACGTATTTGTAACCAGCTCCACGGAAGAAGCAGCATTTTTAGCAGACACTCCGGCCTACTCCAGGCAACCAACAGCTTCACCTTCTTTTGGCTGATATTCAACAGGTCGCGAGGAGCCACCTGAACCTTAGTCTCTCCGCCTCTTCCCTGCTCCAAACCCTCTTTCCTCCGCATAAATTCTCCTCGGTTTTACACCAGAGATGGTTTTCTATCAAAAGCCGAGTTATTACTCAGCTCCACGAGACTTTTGACAAAAAGCCAACAGGTTGAGATCCTACAGCAGCCGTCCTGGTGAGGCTGAACCCCTTGCTCGCTGACATTAGTATTTCCTTCTCTGGCTCTATTGTTTAAAACACCAAGTATTTTTACCATGGTTTCGAATTTATATCCTGAATCTATGGCCAGAAAATAGACACGTTGAGATTTCGTTTCTAAAACTGCATTTTCACGAAAGAGTTTTCTTTAGATTTCAGCGTATTTGTAATCTTTGTGCTCCGACTCAAGGGTACATAGGAGCAGTGACGCTGGAAACGATGTTTCCTGGTACCGGTCGATTTTCACCAACAGGCCAGGGGTCCTGGGTCCAGCAGCTCAGACTGTGAGAACCGTCACCAAGGACCATTTCGTTGTTGTTATGAAGCTCAGCGCTAAATTCAGTGATCGAGTCCAGCCGCCCCCTAAGCGCACATCCTTAGGTGGCTTCACAGGTTCCAGGAGCACAGTGGACGCGCGAGGAAGTCCTAGAATCGGCCCCTGGTTTGGAGTCTCACCTCTGCCACCTATGGCTGTGCGGCCACCACTGTGAGCCTCAGGTGCCTCATCTGGAGATGGGGTGATGATAACATTTCCCCGCAGGACGACTTATTTCTTTTGTTAATTCTCACTGAGGATATTTTTTCCATTCATTTATTTTATTTTATTTTTTTCAGAGAGAGAGAAACATGGATGTGAGGGAGACACATCAATTGGTTGCCTCCCGCAGGCACCCCAACCAGAGCCGGGGATCAAACCTGCAACCCAGGTACATGCCCTTGACGGGGAGTTGGACCCCTGACCCTTCGGTCCACAGGCTGACGCTTGAACCTGAGCTATGCCAGCCAGGGCTCTGCAAGACAACTGCGAGAGTCAAGTTAGTTAACAGGTGGCAGGCACTGGGAACAGTGTCGGGCACAGAGTAGGTGCTGGAATCATGTATGTTCTTAGTATTTGTTTCATCTGATCGCTGTTCCCCCACATACAAGCTTCAGTGGAGGTTGATGAGCTCAGCGTCAGGACTCAGACGCGGCTAATTCCTCACTGAGGGGCCTAGGGTCAACCCCTGCACCATGCTGGGCACCTGAGCATCGAGAAAGGCACACTCCGATGTCACCAAGCAGGAGCAAGTCCCATCGGTGACCCACAAACTCACCCACGCAGACAGAGAACACAGCTGGCTCCCGCCCAGGTCCCACAGACATCACCCAGATGGATGGAGATGCACCTGGTTCCCCCCCTCCCCCAGGTCCCACAGGCATCACCCAGGTGGATGGAGATGCAGCTGGTCCCCCCCCTCCCCCAGGTCCCACAGGCATCACCCAGCTGGATGGAGATGCAGCTGGTTCCCCCCTCAGGTCCCACAGGCATCACCCAGGTGGATGGAGATGCAGCTGGTTCCCGCCCAGGTGGAGCTAAGTGCAGACTCATTGATCCCCCGGCACAACCAGACTTATGACTAGAGAGCCGCAGGGCGCCACCCGGACATCAGGAGAGGGACAGATGGCAGCCCGGACAGACAAGGTGCACACTCCGGTCACCTTAAAGTCCACCTCGGGAGGAGGGGAGGAGGGGAGACACTGTTTATACAACTGAGTTTCAATCCTGACTCATCGAGTTTCAGGATTAAATTCTATTGAGCTTAACATTAAATGGATTATGTTGAGTTTGCCTGGAAGGAACAAGAATAAATGTTTGTCCAGCTCTTGGACGTGGTGACTCAAGATAGAATTGGGTAAATATAAAAAAAATTGAAGTATACGTGTGCACTTGTGAAGTTGTACCCTGTAAAATGTCGCCTGAGTTATGTATTTAAATACAACTGCTTTGCCTGTGAAGGGCTGGTGGCTGCTTTAACCGGCCCTGCCCCGTTCCTGTTTCCCCGAAGCTCAGCAGAGCGGCAGATGGACGGGAGGGTGTCAGTAAACACAAACCCTCAGCATCCGCTGCAGTTCGCACAGTTTCTGTGATTTCATAGAATCTCATCATGAAATCCGAGCGTGAGCCCTTGCTGAAAAGGGCTTTAAGACCAAGTCAAAGGCTCTCATTCAAAGCCCGTGATTTGATTGTGCAAATCTTGATGCAGCACCTTGTCTAGGGAGGGCTCCCCACAGCTAATGAAACGGGACATTTATGAGCATTTTGCTGTTGGTGATGTTTGTGGCTCCTGCAAAACAATCCGTAAGGAGAGCAGCCTTTTCTGTGACTTGCCACGCCTGCTGCTGGGGGTGTTGCAGGGCCTTGTGAAGGTGGTGACATTGCCACGCAGGAAACCACCTTCCTCCCCACACCCGAGCCACCCACCGCCGATGCCACGAGCACCTCGGCAACTGCTACGGGGGCCGTGGCTCCGGACGTGGCTCCAGCCGTGGCTACCACTGTGGCTATCACCGTGGTGGTTGATGCCCATCTTGCTACGGAAGATATTGGTCACACGGTCTACTGAACAATTCTAGAGCCACTAAACCCACCGTACGTGTCCTCCTGTGAAACAGAGATGCTGCTGCTGGCCTTGTTCACCTCATCCTGTCTCTTCAGAAGGAGCAACAACCCACGCCGCGGCTGCCATGGGAGCGCTCAGAGGCCCCTTCCTCCGGCTCCACGGCGCAGTGTCAGACGAGTGACTGCCCTGTGACCTCCGGGATTCCTCTCAGCACGTGTCGCCTCCTTGCAGGAACGCGGTGCTTTCACGCTTGCTTATTTTCATGGTCCGCTCTGCCCGGATGGTTACCAGATGGAGGCCTGCGCGTGGTTACTGCCCCCGGGTCGACACGACTTTTACGCACCCTTTTTCCTAACTTCTGCCCCCTACGTATTCCCCACACTATTTAGAGCTAAGCTTCCCTGCGACGTGGTGGATCGATTCCTCATCACCTAAACTCGGCTTCTCTTCAGTTCGCCGACAGAACAGCTCAGGACACACCTGAGGTCCGGCAGCTGCAAGGGGCTGGCGGTCGGCGCTTGTTTCCCCAGAACACGGGGGGCCAAGCCCACGTCTCGAGTCCGGCCTCTGTGACAGCTCCAGGCGTCAGCCTCGACTTCATCCGGAAGCTCTGCCTGATGCCACCGATGCAGACCCTTCGTCCCGGCTAAGAGGGGACAGAGGGGGTGCTGTGCCCACGCTGAGGGCCTCGCTGCTCAGTGAATCTCTTTACGACTGACCACTTTCTTATGACGTCCACTTCACATATCCACTCGCTCACTCGACACTAAGCTCCTAGAGCCTGATGTGGTGCTGGGATCATAAGATTGATAAGGACGTTCATGACTTGCCGTAAAGCACTCGCGGTAACATCCTGTTTTCTCAGTATGTGAAGTGTTCCCACCTCTGTAGCCCCGTGGCACAACGCAAGTTTATCAAACGGCCTAAAAACACAGCCTGTGTTATGAGAGAGAAATCAAAAGTATTTGGTTCCCGAGCGCCCTGCTGGGGGGATGCCGACGGGGGCAGCCACTGTGGAAAACAGTGTGGAGGGTCCTCAAAAGATTAAACATGGAGCTGCCTTCTGACCCGGGGACCCCACTCCTAGGAATGTACCCTAAGAACCTGAAACACTCACCAGAAGGAATATATGCTCCCCTGTGTTCATAGCAGCGCAGTTTACAGTAGCCAAGATCTGGACACAGCCCAAGGGCCCCTCGTAGGTGACGGATGAAAAGCTGTGGGACATTCACACGTGGATACTACGCAGCTGCGAAGAAGAAGGACCTCAGGACCTCGTATCTCTGAGAGAGCATGAGGGACCTGGAGGGTATAATGCTGCCTAAAATAAGCTGGTTGGGAAAAGGCAAATACCACGTGATCTCATTTATGCGTGGACTCTAATGAACAAAGTAAACTGACAAACAAAATAGAAACAGGGGCAGACGTTCAGGAAACAGACCGGCAGCTGTCGGGGGGAGGGACGGGGCCTGGATGAGAGACGGTGAAGGGGGCAAAGGACAACGACGCACAACCCGCAGACACAGACGGCCGTGGTGACGCCAGGGGGGGCGGGGGAGGCGGGCAAGGGGGACGGGGACCCCTGTGATAGTGACAAAAATAAAAATTAAACACTTAGTGTACACGTCATAATGAAAGCACAGGCCTCTTTATAACAGGATAGAGATGTATTTGTAGTTAGCCAACTAATCAGTGTCGTTAATCAGCGAGTAACACTATCCTGGGGTGAAAAATCTTTTGTGCCAATGAAAACAATTCATTAAATGTATAGACGTGGCTTCGCCTGACTCTCCTCGCCACCCACCTCACGTCTCACTTGCCGTGGAAGCCGATGCGCTTCCCGTGGAAGTGGGAAAGCAACAACGAGGCTTTGGGCGCTCGCGAAATTACGTGGAGACTGATCCAGATGATAAGCGCGTGTTGTTCACACAGCCGGCGAGACTGCTTAAGATAGAGCAGACGTTCCGCGAAAGGCAGGTGGATCGGCTGTGGGAGCCGGGGCGCCGGAACTAAGCATCGGGCCCGAGGCGCTCACGTCGCGTAGAGAGACAGAGACTCACGAGCGGCGCTGTGCCACCTGGCCTGAAACACGAAGTCGGCGCTGTCTGTGGGCTGCGCCGCCCGCTATTAACTCTGCGGGACAGGTCCTCCGGAGACGGCGACCCTCGGGCTCGGAAGCATTTCCTGCTGTGCGGCCACGGCGGCCACGGGGGGCCCGGGCCACAGTCACGGTGGCCTGGGACGTGCAGGGACGGAATTCTAAAAATCAACATTTTAGAACTTCCGGCAATAGAGGGTCCGGGTGACTATTATCAAGAGCAAAAATTAGTAGATGGACATTGAAGGGGAGCCTGTAACATCCCAGCGTCGCTGCATGTGAGGCCCGGGACCACCGACGCTCAGATACCGAAGGAGCCGGCTGCCGGCTGCCAGAGGGGGGGGACCGGGGCTGGGAGGAAACGGTGACGGGATTAAGCAAAAAATAAAAAACTCACAGGCCACAGACTGGTGATGGACTGAGGGAAAGGAGGTGGGGAAGGCAGAGGAGCGTGAAGAGGGAAAGATGGTGAGAGGAGCCTGGCCTCGGGGTGGTGAACACGCAATAACTGCACAGGGGACGCTTTGTAGAATTGAACCCCCGAAACCTATACCATTTCATTAACCAGCGTCACCCCAATACACTGGATAAAATTTTTTAAAATAATAAAATTTAAAAAATAAACTGCACGGAGCACCTATAAAGTTTTTTTTTTCTTGTTAGAAACTAAGAAGAGTGAACGGAGTCTCACCAGCTCTGCACACTTTCCTGTGAAGACGTCAGTGGTGTGAGAGCCAGAGGAGCTCGGGGGGGAATCAGGGAAGACGCGGCCACAGAGCAAAACACAAGGAGGCCACAGGACATTCAAACGGCTTCCTCGAGATATAAAACACGTGAAAGGAAGGACTGGGGAAAAACCATAACTATATCATCGTTAAAAGGAGTTATGTGATGTTATGTCTAAATGGAATGAGCCCCAATGTGAAAAAATTAACTATAAAAATATATCTGTGAACCAATCAAGGAAACCTGAGCCTGAACTAAGTATGGGAGGAGTCTAAGAAAGATTTTCTTAATTTCCGGGTGATTGTGGTATATATATAAATAAAAGCTCACTTTGTGATAGAGATACACACTGAGTACTAAGAGAAATGAGAAACCTTTTCTTGGGTTTGTTAATATTCAGCAGAAATAACAATAAGATTAAAAATATCCTGGGAGAAAATGAACTAACGTGAAATATTCACGGTTATTAAATCCTGAAGATGTTTATAAAGCTTCAAAATACAATTCTACGTACTTTTCTGCCTGCACGAAATTTACTGAGTAAAGTAAATAACAAACACAGAAAAGCACCCAGGACTCTAGGGAGTGAGCCCCACGGGTCAGAAAGTTACTTTCACTTTGTAGACGACCGTCACGTAACCTCTGCAGACGTCCTGACAGAATTTAAAACTCAGCACTTTGGAAGCTGGTCAGTGATGAAACCAGATTAAAAAGTAGTCGCACATTTCAAGCCACGTGAATAAAGGGTGAGTCAGGGTCATAAATCGAGAATAAGAAAAGCAGGTTAGAGGCGCTGGTTTGGGCGCAGGATGCTGACGGATCGCAGAGCCATCTCTCCCGCAAGGGCCTCCCATTGTCCAGTAAAACACACACTCGGGAAGTGCGCGCACGCAAATTGGAAGGAAATATGTCATTAGCAGCCCTGTGATGGGTCCCGCCCACAACGGAGGCGTATAAAAGGCCCCGACTCCCTGCTCCTACATCAAATCCTCACTCCTGAAACCATGAGTTACTACGGCAACTACTACGGAGGCCTGGGCTCCGGCTGCAACGGCCTGAGCTGTGCCTACGGCGGCCTGGGCGGTGGCTACGGCTGTGGCTACGGCTGTGGCTATGGTGGCCTGGGCTGTGGCTACGGTGGCCTGGGCTGGGGCTATGGTGGCCTGGGCTGTGGCTACGGTGGCCTGGGCTGGGGCTATGGTGGCCTGGGCTGTGGCTACGGCTGGGGCTGTGGCGTCTATGGATATGGTGGCAACCGCCCATCCTGGTGCAGGAGATGCTGTTCATATGGGTTCTACTGAGAAACTTCCAGAGAAATTCAACCCATTGGCCCCCCCTAGGCTTCCAGGACCTGCCTCCACAAAGCTGCATGTGAACAATTCAATTTCCTGTTAGAAAAAAGTCAACATCATCCTAAAGTATCAAAGAGAAATAGGTCAGACCCCGCAGGCCTCCTCTGGGGTCACCGAAATCACCCGGGAAGCTTCACAACTCTTTCCTTTGATATTTTATTGACTTTAAAATTCTTGCATTTTTGATCAATAACTTTCATGCAAGAAAAGTTTAAATTTAATGACCATCTCATTAAAATATTGATTTACTGCGTTTAAATTGATTTTTCTTCATCGTGTGTGTGTGTGTGCGTGTGTGTGTGTGTGTTGTTAGGCTGGCCGATGGGATGGTCTCATGGTTAATTTTATCTGTCAGGTTGGCTGGGCTAAGGGATTCCCAGAGCCGATAAAACACGATTTCTGGATGTGTCTGGGAGGGGTTTCTGAAGGCGATTTGCGTCTGAATCAGTGGACCGAGTGCAGAAGACGACCCTCACGGACGTGGGGGGCATCACCCAGTCCACTGAGGATCGAACAGAATGAAAAGGTCGAGAAAGGTCAGCCTGGTTCTCTGCTTGAGGTGGGACGTCCTCCTCCTCCGGCCCGTGGACGTCCGCAGCCCTGGAGCTCAGGTCCTTGGACTTGGCCTGAACTACGCGCTTGGCTTTCCCGGTGCCCATGTTGCAGGAAGCCCGACACAGGACTCCTCGGCCCCCACCACGCTGTGCGCCCGCCCCGTCGAAAATCTCCCCCCAGACACGGCCGACGGACACGGGCCTGTGTCCCCACTGGGTCTGCTTCTCCCGGGAGCTCTGACCGACTCGGGTGGGGAGGAAGATACGTGAGAGGAAGAGAAAACCCTCGTCTTTGGTGCATCCTGAGGTGCCAGCGATGCCAGAAAGGCCCGAGCGTGACGTCAGTTCACACAGGATGTGTCTCCCCTGTGGTTCTTCAGTCGCCTCCCTCTGTCTGACCAGCGAGAGGCTGAGCCTCAGGCCCAGCCCAGTTCGGACGGAGCATCAGCCAAACCACAGACAGCACGCGGCCTGCGAGGGGCAGGAAGCGTCTCCTCTCCCGTAAAACCGCGCTTTAGACCAGCTTCTTACACAGTCTTTCCGCGGCAATGTCTGACTGAGACACGCACGAATTTAACCGAGAGACGTGAATAGAAATATTCATTAAGAAATGTTATCATCGTAACTAGTTTATTAACATTAATAACACGAAGAGAGGAAGGGAAGGTGGACATCGTGAGCTGGACATCTGGGCGCCTCACCAGGCCGCGCCAGCCTCACACTCCCCACGGAGCCACCGGGCCCCGAAGGTCGCTGGGGGAAGGGATGGAACAAGGGGAGACGGACACGTGCGCAGTGAAGTTGGGGCGACGTAGGGAAGGCGCCTGCCTGTCGGTCCAGCCTGGGGAACGATGGATTGGCAAGGGAGTGGTCCCCACGAGAAGCTCGTGAAATCCTGGGAGGGTAAAATCCCCAGACAAGAGTCCTCCCTCTCGCCTTCTGGGTCCCCGTTTCTCTTGCCCCATGACCCACGCTCTCCTGCTGTGTGGCCTGAAGCAGCCACGTGGCCCGTGCGGACCCCACAGGCAATGGGCTGCAGCTGGGACACACGCTAAGCTGGCCGGATGCTGGACTGGACGGGACTTCAACATGGAGCAGAAGTTCTGGGCAGTGGCCTTACTTCCGGGCCTGCTGAAGACGTCACGTCTTCCAGGGACAGGAGGGTAGAGACGGGACCTTGCAGGGGACCCTCTTATCTTTTCATCATCGATAAAGCTTTCGGCAAAACCCCATCCTAACGTGGGGGCCTCAGGAAACTTTTCTCCACGGCACCCCAGGAACTCCCCGCGATAACAGTCGCATTCGTAATGGCGAAAATTAGAAACAACCAGTGCTCCACCAACAATTAATGGGCAAATAAACCGAGGTTCATCATGCAAGAGTACACGATTCAGCAATGAAAACAAACACCTTCTATGCAAACAAAATGCATGAACCTCAAAATCACAGTGCCGAGCACATGAAACCAGGTGAAAATAGTGCACGCTTTCTAAATTCACTTACAAAAAGTGGAAAGGTGGCAACACAGATACACGGTCTCAAAAGGTAGTGAGTGGTGCCCGGGGCCGGGATGGCAAAGGGAAGAGGTGAGTCGCCTGGGTCCTGCTATTATTCTATGAATCGGGGTCCGAATGCTGATTAAATTGCATATTAATTTGTGAAACTTAACCTATTTCTACACATAATGGTGTATGGTCTTTTCAGTGTGTATTTTGAATTTCAGTAAAAGTTCACCTTAAAAAGTGAAATGACACTTCATCGCTTCTTTGTAATCCTCAGGAAACTGAAACTTGGGGACCAGTTACCCCTAAGGAAATGAAGAGACGGATTTATCTGATACGCGATGTCGAATAATTTCTCCTTTCCTGTTCCCACAAACTCACCATGTACCATTTGAACGGTCAGAGCGCAGGTGTAACTTAAAGTGAAGTTTTTATTTGCAACACCAAACACCGGGAATGTGGCTTTTATGTTTTAGGTTCTCTCTCCTAACCTGGACAAGTTTATCACCAGATACAGAATTAGGAAAGTTTTGAAAATAGGACTCACTTTTTAAATGTGTGTTTTTGGCAATGTTGGTGTAATAGCGAAGGGATCTTTCTTCACATAAGCTCAAAAATTCTATGCAAATGGGGCCACCGCCACCTGTGGTTTTCCCCTGCAGGGAGGGTCTGAACCCTGGACGGACGGTGGCCTTCGGTCAGCAGAAACGGGGGCCTGCGCGCCCGTGGGAGCCGCGCTCCTGACGCCACACGCCGCAGACACCAACCGCCGTGGTGGCCTGAGCGGCGGCCGTGGTGGGTCGGGACACTCGTAACAGATTCGGATAAAATATAAAATTCAGTGTGCGTTCATGAATTTTTAGAAACCTCAGTAAACTGGGACCAGAAAATAATTTCCATAACTTGATAAATGGCCTCTACATGAAACCTACAGCTACTGTATCACACCTGAGGCTGAAACAGAATCACTCCCGACTCGGTGCAAGTTTGTAGCACTGAGCGCAACTTTGTACCGGAAGCCTCGCCCGAGAAATAACAAGGAAACAAATCCGTATGAAACTGTAGCCGAGACACGGAAGGAAAGCGTAGACCTGGACCGTGAACAAACGGCCTCACCCCGTATGCGGTGCAACAGTCGGTACTGTTCAGAAAAAGCCCCAGGCCAGGTGCCTGAGTCCATAAACGGCCTCAGACGTGCGGGAGCCGGGGCTGTGCTGCTGAGATACCCCGCAGCGCAGGCGGGAATGATCGATTCCCCGTAACGATTACCTTGGTAACCGCGTGGTAGGACAGGAACCTTGATCGGAACCCGCACCAAAAGAGGATGCGAGAAGGGCTTGATTCACTCTCAGTAGGACCCCAGGGGCATAAAACCATAAACTGAACTTCATCAAGACTAAGAGCTTCTATTCCTAACAGAGCGGAAGAGCCACCGGTGGGGAGAAGATACTTACGAGGCTCGTATATGAGAAAGGATCTGCCCAGAAGATCGATCATCACGCCGACAGAGCAGCAGACAGATGCCAGCCGCAGAGAAGTGGCCGAAATGCTGAACAGTCGCTTTGCAGCAGATGATAGCAAACGATGGCCCTGGACACAGACTGGTCACAGGACGCGAGGCAGAGCACAGGAAAGGCGCCAACGACGCCGCAGTTCCTGCCCACGGGCCAGGTGGGCGCCTGCATCATGGCGGGAAAGCTTGTCGCCTGTATGAATGTCTGTCCGCTGTGCTGTGCACCGGAAACTAATGCAAGAAACTGTAATTTAAAAATAAATAAATGGCCCGGCCGGGCGTGGCTCAATGGTTGAGCATCGACCTAGGACCCAGGCGATCAGGGTTCGATTCCCGGCCAGGGCACAGGCCCGGGTTGTGGGCTCGATCCCCGGCTGGAGGCAGCCAATCAGTGACTCTCTCGTCATTGATGTTTCTCTCTCTCTCTCCCTCTCCCTTCCTCTCTCTGAAATCAAGAAAGATATATTTTTTTAAAATAATAAAAATTAAAAAAATAAAAATAAATAAATGCATCGATAAAGGAAAAAAACTCATTAGAGCAAGAAATACACATGGCAACCATGAAACAATAGCACCGCCCCCCCCCCATGGCTAAAATTGAAGAGATTGAAAATACCGAGCAGTTCTGAGCACGGGAGGCGATGGAGCTCAAGAGCGCCGCTGGTGGGCCTGGCGTCGGGCGCAACCCCCGAGGAAACCGCTGTAGGGCGTCTACGAGGGCTGAGCACACACGCCCCTAAAGCCCAGCATCGCCACCCCACAGACACGAAGGCTCCTGTCCAGCTGCCGTGTCCCTTCCACACGCTCACAGGTCCCCACGTGTGAACTCGAGAGTCTCCTGCGGCCTTCGAGAAACTGAGAACCACCCAGCGAACCCCCCGGAGCTTGGAGAGAGGACCGTGTGCGGGTGTCATGCAAGTAACCGGGACATTTCATTTCTACTCAAACACAGGTAGGCGCGGGCTCGCCGGGGAAGGCTACCGAACACTTAAGAGGTCGATGGCGCCAATTCTCCACATCGTCCCGACGGCAGCTCCCTAAGTCACGCTCGGTGCCGGCGGGACCCTGACACCCAAACCCGCTGAAGGCACCTCAGGAAAGGAAAACTGAAGAACTCTCTCTCTCGGGAACACGGATGCGAACACCTTCCCCAAATGCCAGCAGACCAAACACGACCGCGTGTGACCCCAACTGTGCACCGTTGTAGACGAGGCAAACCACAGGGCCGGCAGAAAAAGGCCAGGGGCCCCCGGGCCCCGATGGAGGGAGGGGCGGGGTGGGCAAATCGCAGGAGCCGCTTAGGGCGGCGAAACGCTCCTGCGGGGTCCATTGCATTAGCGACACCGGGCGCCGGGCGTCTGTCAAAACCTGTGTCACCTCACAGCACAAACGCTGACCCTTAACTTACGCAAATGTCAAAAAAAAAACACTTAGAAGAACAGGGGCTTCCAGACAGAGCCCAGGCGATTACAGAGTCACCGAACCGTATCCCCGGCGCGTGAAACCACCTCACTGAGGCGAGCGGAAAGCGTCGCCGACTGCGCGGCTTTGGAAATGAGTCCAGCCGTAGGGCTAAAGGCAGAAGGGCCGATCCAGCAGCTAATCAATCAGTTCCACAGACTCAGAGCCGCGGGACGGGTGCCCAGGGCCCCGCCCCGGTGCCTGGACGCCGGCGGAATTAGCCTCGGCCTTCCTCGCAAGGGCCTGCGGCATTTTACTACGACGCAGACAAGCGACTGCTGACGTTGTGGAAGCGGAAAGGACCAGCATTTCCAGGGCTTGCCAGGCGCTGGCTCTAAACTGACGCTGAGTCTTTAGAGCCCGAGTCACGGCCACGGTCCGGAGGGGCGGCTGCTGGAGCTCTGGCTTCCACCCAGCGGCGGGCGCAGCGGCTCCGGAACCCCCCTGGGGGCGGGTCGCCGGCACGGGGGCACCTGCGCCCCGCGGAGTCGGAGCCACGGTCTCCGGGGGGAGGTCTGTCGGGGCAGGAACAGCAGCCCCACCAGGGCCTCCTCTTCTGACCGACAGGACAGACCGACCGACCCACGCTCGCTTCTGGAGCGGCTTCGGAAATCCACGCCGCCCGGGCGTTCCCGGGACTGGTGCAGCCGAGGCCCAGCGCTGGGCGGCTTCAAGCAGCAGACGTGGGCTCTCTCGTAGTTCGGGGGCCAGGAGCTCAGGGCCGAGGTGCTGGTGGACACGAGCTCCCCGGAGGCCGAAGGGCAGAATCTTCCTCGACCCTCCGAGGTCCTGAGAGTGCTGCTGAGCCTCGGTTTCCCTCGTCGGCCTCCTTGCTACGGGCCGTCCCCGTGTCCCTGTCTCCCGATGGCCTTCTTGTAAGAACGCCAGGGACTGGACGCGGGGTCCGTCCCAGCTGAATGCGACCTCACGTTAACCTGGGGACATCCGCAGAGACTGTTTCCGACAAGGCTCCTGTCCCACAGAACAGAGAAAGTCACATTCTATTCACAGGCTCCTCATTTTAAATATAAACACGGCGTGAAGGGACCCGCAGCCGGTCGGAGGCAGCCTCAGTCCACTGTAACCTCAGGCCCCGTGTTGAAGGAAACCGGCGACTATCTGGACGCGTGGCAGCCAGGCCGTGGCTCCCTGCCCGGGTCCTTTATCCATTTACTCCGTCTTTGGACCCTGCTCGTAATCACTCTCTGTGGCCTCTTCGAAACGCCACCCCCTGCATTTTAGGTGGATTCTCATCGGTTCCCGTCAGGCTGGCCGGTCCCTGTGTAGCTCCCGACATGCTGACGATAGATACGCGCCCGGCCCGTCGAGCGCTGCGCCTGCTCCCAGACATCAGAGTCCCAGGTCCCTGCAGCTCTTCAACTTAGACACTGTTACCCCGGACCACGCGGCCGAGCCACGCCGGGCGGTCGGGTGACAGCTCTGCTCGGAAAAGCCCTGAAAACCTTCCTGCCACAGGCGCCCGGGAGACCCTCCCTCCAGGGCCGCGGGGCCGGGAGCCTCCCTGGAGATCACAGGAGTGTTTTCCCGCCTGGGCGGGTGTCCCCGGGGGGCTCAGCCTCAGAAATATGTCCCCCTGACTCAGTTTTTCTGATCAGCTCCTTATAACAACAACAAAGCTTGGTCATTACTTTCGTGGCACCTGACCGAGTATTTTCCACCCGGAGGAGCTGTTTTCACCGTGTCCTGAGGAGCCGCGGAAGCGACGGTGAAAGTCCGCAGGAACCCGCAGGCCTGTCGTCTTATCCGATCCACAGCCCACTGCCGTCGGCGACTGCGCACGTCGACTGCTGAGATCCGAACACGAATGACGCGTCCGAGTCTCGCTTCCCTGTGGCCTCATCTCTGAGCTTTCCTGGTGGGTTTCAGGTGAAATCCCTTTGCTTCAAGTTTCAGCTTTTTAAGCTTCTTATTGAGACTGTGTCTTCCCAACATCTTAGAAATGCTGGATTTTGCATTCTGTTCGTATTTTTGTGTGTGCATTTTAAAAAGGTAACACGCCCGAATTCTATCGCATACGTGGAATCATTATTTTTAGGGGCAGCGTCTCGACAAAACGAACACCCACTCGCTGAAGGTTACGCCCACGCACCCGGCGACGCCTTCAGCCTGGGGCAGGAGAGGTCCTAAGAAACGACGTCAGACAAGCTGTGCCTGAAAACGCTCCTCTTTCCTCTGAAGGAAAGAGGTCACTTCTGCTTCGAATATAAAAGAGAGCGAGCGGCCGACTCCCGGGAGGGACGTGTCCAGGTTCCCTATGAATCTACGGACTCATTTACGGGTTACGGATTTTTCATTTTGAGTTACAGAATAAGCCGCGATTTATAAAATTCTTTTTTTTTTTCTTATTGGACGTAGAATCCTAACTTTGCCACAGGGATTCCAACACCCTCATTTTTTCCCTCAGAGGTGCCGGAATTAGCTCTCATTTCGACACTGAGTAGCTGATGGAATTAGAAATCGGCGCCCTGGGATTTTCCACAGCCACTCTTGTCGGGCGTAAGGCTCCCACGTGCAGCGGGTGAGGCTCGGAGCCTCCCCACTGGCTGCCTGACCACCGTCGCCCCCCAGGCCTCCGCCTGCCGCTCGTACAGAAACGGCTGCGGGGCCACGGGCCGGGGCTGGAGCTGTGGCTGTGGCCGTGGCCGTGGCCGCCGTGGGGTGACTGTCGTGGGGACTCAGGAGCCTGGGGCAGGAGGTCAGCGAGTGTGGGCCGGGCGTGTGTTGAGACGACTTCGGTCACCACTGTGCTGTGAGGAGACAAGGCCAAGGGCTTCTACTGAAACCCTCAGCAGCTTAATTCCAGTCCCCAGAGACTCGCCAGCTCTGCTTCAGAAACCTCCCTCTTTCCACCAGTTTATTAGACCCGGGGGCCGCCCCTCCGTCGCTGGGGAGCCCTGCACCCCTGGGCGGCGCGAGTGCAGGTCAGCCCGCGTCCACCACGCAGACCAGACCTCCCGGCACCTCGAGCCGCTGAGCATTCGGACGGCAAAGGTCACCGCGCTCACTGGGGCTCCGCCCGTCAAATTCATTTTTAAGTCTCGTATCAACGGCGGCGCCTGTATCCCGTGTCTTACAGAGCCTACCTTTCCGCACCTTCAGTAAAAAACCTTAATCTTCCTTAGCAAACGTCGCTTGCTATTGGAATATATCCATTTCAATAGCTTCTCATGCCACAGGGGCACCGTCTTGAATCCAAGCGTGGGCCCCTCTTCAGGAGGCTGCGGGTGATTTACGCCCCAGGAGCGGCTGAGCATATTGTGATGAAATTGAGTCTCTCGGCATTCTGGGGCTTCTCGCAGAAGAAAGAATTAAATTGCATGTCTGGCTACTCTTGCTTTTCTGTAAGAAAATGTATTTTCCTCCCGCTCCAAACTCCAAACACGGTAGAGGTAAACGATACTGAGATTTCAAGTGTCAGGGCTGGTTCGCGTGAAAGGCAGCCCTGGGTTGGTTTCCTGGGGCTGCCACGGCCAAGTCCCACCAGCTGGATGGATTTTAAACAACACAGAGCTATCGTGTCACCGTCCTGGAGGTCGAAGGCCCAGGGCAGGGGCCCGCGGCCCCCACACCCTGTCCGAGGCCCTGGGGAGGGTCAGCTGCGCCCCTTCCTCCAGCTCCGCTGCTGACCACTCCCAGGAGCCCTTGGCTGGTGGACGCCTCCCTCCGAGCTCCCTCGGTCGTCACAGACCTTCTCCGTGTCCGTCTCTCTGTCTCTTCCCTTCCTGTGAGGACGCCAGTCGCGTTGGAGCAGCGCCCACCTGACTATGTCAGCATCTCAACGGCCCGATTTCCAAGTAAGGTCGTGGTCACAGGGGCTGGGGTTCGGGCTTTAACACCCCACCGAGGGTCACACAGCTCTGCTCACAATGAGGCCAAAATTAGGCTCAATAGGCCAGGGGGCGAGGCCTCTCCTCTTTTTCCTGACCCTCCAAGGGTTCAGGGGTCGCTTGTCCTATGGGCCTTAGCCGTCAGGAGACGAGCCCCCCCATTCTTCCTGTTGAGCGGAGACACTAGGACGGCGGGGTCTGTTGGCGGGAAACCTGAATGACGGCGTCTGCGCAGGACACCCTGGCTCGTTTGTCCAACGGACGGAGCACGACCGGGTCCTAAGTCCAGCTCGGCCGCTTGGGCGTCTCTGTGACTTGGGGCAAGCACTTGGTTTCTCCAAAGTTCTGTTTCTTCCCAGTAAGACTGCGACCGAAGGGCATTCTCACAGGGTCCTCGCAAGAAATAAATGGGCCATTACATGGAAAGGGCTCCGTACCGTGGCTGACACACAGTAAAGTCAAGTGAACTCACATCTAAACCCTGCAGGGTAACGTCGCGCAAAGGAGAATTTTGTGATCAAAACTCCTGAACCAAAGTCCACAGAGAGGGACTTTAAACAATCCAGACAAACGCATATTTCAAGTTATAACATTTCTCGCACGTTTGGGGTCGTAATCTCCTCTCTCACCCGTTGTCCCCGTCCCTGCGTCGGTAACAGCGCCCCCCGCAGGACTCTGAAGGCAGACGGTGTATTTAATCGCAATGAGCACCCCGGTGACTGCACCCCCAGCGCCCCCGAGAATAGTAAAGACACGTCCATCAATAGTTAAAGGGATTATTTGCTGATGTTAATGAAGATGACGAAGTTGGGAAGGTCCCGTAACCTAATACTCGCCCGTGGGACGGGCACGGATGGCCTGTGGCCCTGGAGCCGCCGGTGCCCTGGCCTCTTGCCAAGACGCCCGCCACGGGGACAGAGCGTCGCCCCCATCGCCGCTCGGTGCCCACGCAGGGCCTGGCTTCCCCTGATCCGACTCCACGAGCCCGTGCTCTGTCCTGGGCGCCGGGCTCCGCGGCGATGTGCAAATGGTGGCAACCAGGCGAGAACGGGAGGGAGGGAGCAGGCGGCCGGGAGCGACGGACACTCGGGTGTTTCTGGAGCTGGAACTTACCCAGGAAACGACGGGCGAGAGAGGGCGGGAGGCGCGAGGGTGAAACCGGGGGATGGGGGACCAGGTCCAGGGCGGGGTTCGCGACGGGAGGAGCTTGTACTTTGCTCCGAGGGCCACTCGGCAAAGAACCGCTCCCTGGGGCTGCACCGAGGCCGGAGACAGGACGTTGCCGTGGCGACGGTGCCACATGCCAGGGGGGCCAGGGCGTGATCTTAGAGGGAGGGCAGCACCGGTGCCCCACCGGGGACCAGCCCCCCCCCGGGCCTGTGCCCTGACCAGGACTCGAACCGGCGGCCTCTGGGTGCACAGGACGTCACCCGACCAACTGAGCCACCCAGCCGGGCGGACACATGATGTTATTTCACTTCTCTTTTACCGGACACGCAGTTGCCCTTAGAGCCCACGCCGGCGGCCCAGGAAAGCTCCCCGTGAAGATCCCTGCCCCAGCCGCGTCCCCACAGGCGCCTTCTCTGGACCCGGCCACGTCGCAGGTTCCAGGCGTCGGAACCCAACCTCCTGGGAGCCCTCATTTAACCTCCTGCCACGGTATTCAGCCTCCGGCAGCGGAGACGGAAAGTCTAGAGCGGTCAGCGAGTGGCCCGCAGGCCAGGTGGCGGCAGTGACGCGGAAGGAAAGGGGGTGTTCTCAGAGCCGGGGCTCGAGGGGAGCCGCTGCTGGTCACAGTGCTGCCCTCGGAGACGCTTCGCTCAGCAGAGGCAAGGAGAGCGGCCGAGCCCCAGGGTGGGAGCGGAGGGCCCTGGGCTGGGCCGGGCTCAGGGAAGGAGGCGCCCGTGGCGTCCTGGGGCAAACCGCAGGAGGCCCGAGTGGCCGCAGAGGAGGGAGTGACCATGGGAAGGGAGGGAGGGGCCCCAGCGAGGGAGCCAGGGGTCGGCGGGGGTCTGACCGGCTGCCCAGGGACCATCACTTCCTCTGAGCACAGGGCCGTCAGGGCCTCAGCCAGACACACGTACAGGGCACAAGTCCCCTTGAGAAACCCGCACCTGAAACCTATATGTTCATATTAACCACTGTCACCCCAATAAACTTAACAAAGGATTATTTTTAAAAAAAAAGGTCCCTTTGGCTGCTGTGTTAAAAACGGATTTTCGGGGGGCTGGGGGAGATGCAGAGGGGCCTCTCCGGAGCCCTCCGCAGTGACCCGGGCGAGGGGTGACGGCGCTGAGACCTGGGGGCTGCCAGGCAGACCCTGCAGCTCAGCCGCGGTGGTTCCCCAGGAGCTGGGGTGGAGGGCGCAGAGGAGACTCGGGGTGACTCCCGGGCCGACCCTGGCAGCTGGGAGGGCGGAGCTGCCGTCACCGGACGGAGACGCATGGGGCGGACGGGTTCGGGGGGAGACCAGGAGTCGGGTGTTGCAGATGGAGGTCAGGTGTTGACTGGAAACAACAGAGACGCTGGAGGCAGCTGGCGACACCCATCAGGAAAGAGCCGAAAGCCAGGGACAGAAGCGCGTAAGTCGTCCCCGTTTATAGGTGATACCGAAAGTTAGGGAGCCAAACGGGCCCTCGACAGGACAGAGAGGCAGAGGAGCGGCGCGTGGAGAGGGCCAAGGACGGAGACAGGGGCATCCCGCTATTACGATGACAGGGGCAGGGAGGCAGGAGACAGGAGGCAGATCTACCGGGACAGGGGAGAAAGACGAGATGGAAACTCGGGCGCCCAGGGGAGAGAGGCGACCCGAGGACGGAACCAGCTGGTCGAGGGGCGGCGGGTCCGGTCGGATGACGGGGGCAGCTGGTCTGCGGGTTCGGGAAGGTACCCGGGCGGTCTCGGGGGCAGCTGGGGGGGGGAGCGGCTGCGAGGGCCCCAGAGACTGAGTCGCGGCCGCGAGATCGTCCCACGAGCCCCTCCCACCGGGCGCTGAGCACGTGAGCGCCGCTTGCCCTGCGGTTTCCAACCTGCCTCCTAAGGCAGCTCTGAGAACAGAGCGGGCGACTCCTCTACTCAAAGCGCACGGCTTCCCTCGTGATTCTCCAGACGTTGAGCATTTCCTGCTCTGCCGCCAGCCTGGGCGCCGTCGGTGAGACGCCTGCTCCCCAGGCACAGCTGTGGGGGCCTGCACCCCGAGGCCTCGACCTCAGACGAGGGCTCCCAGGCCCCCGATTCTCCACAGGCCACAGACAAAATTGTTTTAATTGCTCTCCTTAAATAGTTAGCAAGTGGTGCTGATGCATTTGAGACCACGCGTCGCGTGTGGGTTCGCCATGAGGCAGAACAGTTCCTGGGCGCCCCCTGAGCTGGAACTTAACCAGCATCGCCCTGGGGCGTCTCACCTGCCCAAGTCCCCACGCCTGGGGGGCGTTTCCTCCGGGGAAGCCTCTGACTAGGAACGAGAGGGGTGAGCACTGTCGCCTTTAAAATAAAGATTCCGGCCTGGCCGGGCGTGGCTCAGCGGGTGAACGTCGACCTGGGATCCAGGCGATCGGGGTTCGATTCCCGGTCAGGGCACATGCCCGGGTTGCGGGCTCGATCAATGACTCTCTCATCATTGATGTTTCTGTCTCTCTCCCTCTCCTTTCCTCTCTCTGAAATCAATAAAGACATATTTAAAATAAATAAACAAATAAATAAATAAAAACTAAGTCACAACACTCACCCCTGGTTACAATGTGGAAAATATTTTGAAATCAAAGGCCTGGGTGCAAATCCTGACTCCACCATGTACAAGCTGGAAAAAATTAATATCCTTCAGCTACACAAGCGTCAAGTAAAGTGTGTGTGGCGATAACGGTCACTCCGTGTGTCTAGTCAGTTTCTGCTCATTGAGCGTGAAGAATGTAAATATAACCAAATCCTGAGAAATTAACCACCTAACCTGAGAAGTTTATACAACAAATTGTTACTGAGGATACTCTGCCGAATCACGGGCTTGGCATTAACACATGTATTCAATTCAGTAATTATGGGTAACACACACTTGGGACCTATAAAACTTTTGACTTGAAAGCGTTCTGTGGTTTCAACATGGAAAACAACTGAGATTCTTACTTCGAGTGTTGGTTCCACCAAAGATCAGCATCAGAGAGAAACAGATTCTGTCTGAGCGTCTGGCTATTTTTAAATACAGTCAGAATTTTAAATCTCACAACTGTTGAGATTTAAGTGAATATAAATGTTGATTCTAAGACATCCAGCACTAATTATAGGGAATGCGCCTCAGAGAGCTGTGTGAATCGATGTATTAATTAATCTCAGAGCTCCGATTACTGCCTCCTCTTTGCAACCCCCAAAGAGCAGAGAAATCCATCCCCACACGCTCCTCACAACGGTCCGTGTGGTGCAAACTGCTTTTGAAAATATTATTAATCTGAACCAGCCCACAGTGTCGGGGAGATACTTTACCCCCGTTTTCATGTGAGGAAACTGGGTTCGGAGGAGTGGCTGTTCCTGGACCCAAATGCCGCAGCCGGTGGGCACCACGGACTCCGCCTGGCACAGGACAGCTCGGCCGTCCTCGTGGTTATGGGGATGAGACGCGTTTTTCCAGGCACCTGAGTTATCACCACATCGTACTCATGACGAGCAGGCCCCAGGGTCCCTTCAGGACCTGGAACAGACCGGCCGTCATCTCGCTGACCTCTGACCGTGCCCGCGAGCTCGTCCGCGCAGGCTCCACTGAATCTGTTCCTGCCCCGGCTCCGGGGACCCTGCTCGGCGCCGATTCCAGGAAGCCCGGAAACACTGGCTCTAACGCGGGCAGGACGCCTCCAAGTGCCCCGCGAGCCAACACTCCCCCTCCTCTCGCTGCAGCAGAGCCAGGCGTATTTCTCCTGGCTTTCCGGCCCCATCATCCAGGTTGCCCCGACCTCGCTTTATTCTTTATTTGCAGAATTACAAACTGTCAACGCACAAGAGACTGACACGGATCCATTCCTGACACCACGTCCTGAAAGCACAGCCTGGCGCAGACACCCCAGGACGTCGAGCTCCACACCCGTGAACAACTCCGGGACGGGGACACCTACCCAACAGCCAAGGCCGTGTCCCCCTCCTCTGCCCATCAGAAAACCTTCTTATCTTGTGAACTCTGTCCTCAGACTCTACCCACTGGATCAGGTTCTCTTCAATGGAACACAAAGCAGAACAAACTCAATTCTCTGCCACAAAAAAAGCTCTTGACGTATATGAAGAGACATACGTGTAAAGAGAACATGGCAGAGAGTTCAGGGAGACTCGTACATATGTAAAAAAATATATACACATCCAGGCCAGTATGGCTCAGTGGTTGAGCATTGACCTATGAACCTGGAGGTCACCGTGTTCGATTCCCGGTCGGGGCACAGGCCCGGGTTGTGGGCTCGATCCCCCGTCGGGGGCCTGCAGGAGGCAGCCGATCGATGACTCTCATCATTGATCTCTCTCTCTCTCTCTCCCTTCCTGTCTCTCTAAAAATCAATGAAAAACATACTTTAAAAAGCACACGGTGAGTTACAGCACCGATCACGGAGGAGGGTGGGCTGTCTCATAGCTGCTGTCGGAGAACTTGTCTCAGTACAGCGGCCAGCGGAGCTGGAACGCCCCCTGGAAAGATGGGCTCCCTGTGAATTAATGATCTAAATGTAAAACGCAGAGCTTTACCATTAATGAAAGAAAATGTAGGATATCTTCGACCTAAAAGCAGGGTACGTCTTCTTAAACGCAACTACAAAATCACAAACCATAGGGTTAGAAGCGTGTGTCCTGTTGTGGGCAAAAGGCAAAGGTCAGCGAACGGCAGCTTGAAAGACGCTGTTGGGGACGTCCAGACGCGAGACGGGAACAGTATCGAGAAGCCTCCGTGAAACCCCGCAGATCGGTAAGGAAAAGAGAGGAACCCAACGGGAACATGGACTGAGGGCCTAGAAAACAAGGTTTAAGACGTATTTGAGGAAATAAAAAGTATTTCTTAGTAATCAGAGAAATAAAGTTAAAACGAGACCATGTCGCTTCTCACCAAGCACGTGAGCGTTAGGAGGCTGGGTGACGCCAGGTCCTGGCACACATGTGAGGACAGGGCATGTGCGAGATTGGCGTCAGGATTGGCGCCGACACCTCTACAGAGTGGCCGGGCCGTGCTTCGCACTCAGCACACACGCAGCGCTTGTCCCGGAGATTCAGGGCCTGAGCGGATTCTCACCGAAGCCCACGGCGGGCACGTGGCCATCGCAGCAACGCCGTGGGCCCGGGGACCCGCGGGTGCTCGTGTGTGACTCGCTCGGGCGGTGGGCGGGCAAAACTGTACGTGAACCGTGTGGAGAACCAGGCAGCCCCGGAGACAGCCCTCCAAAGGCACGCGAGTCGCCCCTGAGGAGCGGCCACGGCAGAGACGGCGCTTTCGAGGCGAATCGTGCTGAGGGGAAAAATATCTTAAAAGATACGTAACAGTACCGTTCACGTCAGCGAGGCTTCGCCATCTGGACCAACTCTGGGACCGCCTGCGGGGTGAAACGAGATGTTCGCCTGCAAAATGATGCCAATCTCGAGGTGGCCGCAAATGACCCGCATGAGGCTAGAAGCAGGATAAAAATGTTGGGCAAAGTGAAAATAAAAACATGTTGAACAAAAGAACTTCTGAAAAAGACAGAGAAGAGCCCTGTGTGGACAGAGATGACACGGCCTAGAGAGGGGCGCGTGAGCTCGGCTCTGCGCTTGGACATAGAGCTTATGGGGAGGCTCAGCCCCCAGACGCCAGGGCTGCGAAGACCTCTGTCCATCCACCCAGGTTGTGCTTTCACCGCCTTTCGTGCTTTTCCCCTGATTTCCAAGACCCATGGGCCGTGGCACAGGGGCTGGCGACCGACACACCCCGTCTACAATCTCTTCTTGTCCCACCTTCAGCCAAGAGCGGCCCCGCGGCGCAGTCACGGCCGGGGAGGGGTAGCAGGCGTCCTCGCAAAGCATTTCCCTTCCCCATAAAGAGACAAAGTTTCTTCCAAAGGGCCGGAGCTGCCCTTGGTCCCCCCCCGGAACACCCGCAGGACGTCGGTCCCCGGCACCCGCTTTGAAGCCGTGGGTGTGGCGGTCACACAGCGGGGAGGGCAGGAGGAGAGCGGTCCCGTCCTCGCCGACCTCCCCGAGCGGGTGCGATGCCCTCAGTCTGCCGGCTCTGACTTCGCGTTCACAGATTCCAAAAAACGCTCAAGTTAATGTTCTTGGCGCTTCGCTGCCAAGACTCAGACCAATCACGCCCCCCGGGGCCAGCGCACGGCCCTTCCCCTGACCTCCCTGTTCGAATCCTTTACCCACACGAGGCGTAAAATGTTGGCTGCGGTGTGTGTTAGGTTCAGATCCAGTGCAATGAGTGCACATACAGTGGATGATAAATATGCAGAAGAACCAATATCTGAGCTCAGCCAACACACACGCACAGACGGAGCCTAAGCCCCACCTCCCACCCGCTCACCCAGCTTCCCCGGAGCCACAGGCCCGACATCAAGGGCAACTGGGATGTGAAGGAAACCACACGTGCTGGGCAGTAAAGCCTTTTATTAAGAAACCGCTGGCTTTGCGCCACGTTAGTATAATCCAGTTGTACAGCCCTGTGCTGTGCAAGCGGCCAGGGAACAGAGCCCGGAAAGAACAGGTGAGAATTTACATTTGAAAATGGATCAGACCAAGATGTCCCGTCTTCAGGGACAGGGCAGAACCGCTCGGTCTCCACCAGCCGCGGCGGCTTCTTTGACGTTAGGTCAGGTTTCCGACAGCCCTTGGTAATTCTTTACTTTGGTGGGAAATTTATAAAGAGGGAAATTTCACTTGGACTTGGAGTGATCATTTCAAAGGCAGAACAGGATCTGGAGTGACGGTTAGCAGCCAGAGGACTCTGCGGAAAGATGGCTAGTAGCCGTAGCCCCAGCCAGAGCCGTAGCCACAGCCACAGCGGGAGCCGTAGCCCCAGCCAGAGCCATAGCCACAGCCATATCCACAGCCAGAGCCGTAGCCACAGCCATAACCAGAGCCGTAGCCACAGCCATATCCACAGCGGGAGCCGTAGCCCCAGCCAGAGCCGTAGCCGCAGCCCCCACAGGAGTTTCCGTAGTAGTTGCAGCACATGGTGTCAGGAGGTGAGGTTTCGGGTGAGGTTTCAGGTGAAGGAAAGGAGGAGATTCTGAAGTCTGAGTGTCATCTGCTCTTCCAGGGCCTTTATATACCTCCAGGGATGGGTGGGCCACGGCTCCCATGCTCTCTGTTCTCTCATTTTACAAGTGTTGGCCTAACATGAGCTCATTCTGTGTACGACAGTGTTGTTAGGAACCATAACTTATTTACTGCCATCCCAGGCATTTTTCTCAAGCCTTAAAACAAAGTCAAGATGCCTTCCTAAGCACCCAAGCTCAGGCAGCCATAATTTTATCTCCCGTAATTGCACTAAATGTCCATGACATAACCCATTGCCAAGATATATTTGACCTATAAATATGTTTATTACTTTGCTCTTCCAACGTCTTAGAAATTCCCCATTAAACACGAATTTCTACTCACTGCTGTTAATATCTTCATCACCATCATTATCACCATCATCTTCATCTTCATCATCACCATCACTTCATCATTACCATCACCATCATCTTCATCACCATCACCTTCATCTTCATCATCACCATCTTCATCATCATCACCATCACCTTCATCTTCATCATCACCATCTTCATCATCACCATCATCTTCATCACCATCACCTTCATCTTCATCATCACCATCTTCATCTTCATCACCACCACCATCATCTTCATCATCACCATTGTCTTCATCATCTCACCATCATCACCACCATCATCTTCATCATCACCATCACCATCGTCTTCATCACCATCATCATCGTCTTCATCATCATCACCATCATCACCATCGTCTTCATCATCACCTTCATCATCACCACCACCATCGTCTTCATCACCATCACCATCACCATCGTCTTCATCATCTTCATCATCATCACCATCATCATCGTCATCATCATATCATCTTGTTTTTTCCTCCTTTCCTAATATTTTGGGGGGTTTTCTTCATAATCACTTCTAAAGTACTTTTCCTGGATTTTGGACACGGAACTGAGTATTTCAACATGTTCTTTACACTCCCTGAGACACTCTCCTTCTCTCTGAAGGAAAAGTCACCTGTCCCCTACTTTTCCAGTCAGTTATAACACGCCCTACTTTGGGGGGGGGGAATTGTGTTAAACTCCTGATGGATAAGTTATGTTTTGATTATTTAAATAAAAAGGACCAACTTTTCCTGGGATTTGAATTTAGAGTGAGGAAAATGCTGTGATTTGATGACATCTTTGTCTGAGGACTTTCTCAGACCAGCCTTGTGTCTGTGCTGCGTCCACACTCCCCACTAAAATTAATTAGTCACCACCATTCTTCCAGACTCTGCCAGACCTTTCTGATTCTATTCTCACCTGTCTTCTCCGACAGTGTTTAATAATATTTATTTATAGGACTGCTGTTGGAAACCTCGCAATCAGGACGTTAGCGACAGCTGGCTCCTCCATGGTATTCATCATGCATCCTCACCTTTAACTCCAGATCATGTTTTCCACTGTTTCCTGATGAACAGTCGTCTGATCCCCGCTGTCTCTCTTGATGACAAGTCTTCCTACTTTTCCCTAAGTTTGGGGTTTGGGTTTCCTTTATTCTATACCTTCACTCCTCCCTTCACACACGCCTATAAAACTAAAGATCTCTGCATCCGTTGGGACCAACAGGAGAGAGAAACCACACAGGAGATGGAATAGGAAAAGTTTAATACAGAAATTATTGAATCATGATAAAGGAGTAACTATAAGATATGAGGAAACTTTAAACAGGACCCCAAGGACGGGGAAGAATCTTCAGGGAAGGAAACTTAGAAGGGGTAGCTCTGTGGGTAGCAGGGAAGTCGGCCTGTCTGAACAGTGGATGGACAGCCCTGTGGAGTGGATGGTGAATGAACAGCACACACACGTGGGGTGGATGCACAGAGGGTCTAGGAAGCCTGAGACGGGGACCACTGGTGGGCAGCCTGCACAGGGAACCTGGGTGTCTGTGAGTGGGCAGCCACAGGGACTCATGGGTGAGACATCTTCAAGGTGCCAGGTTCCACGAAAAGGGGGCCAAATAAAGGTTATCACCAGTCTGACCCTCCAACTCACTGAGGACCCATCACATCTGGACCCAGGGCTGAGCTGAGCTCCCTGCTCCCCCACGGCCACACCTGGAACACCCGGCCTGCCCTCCAGGGCTTCAGCGAAGGCTCCCAGGGAGCTGCTCGCCCTGCTGTGTCCCTGCCCCACATGCACTGCCGAAGGTTAATGCTGCTCAGGTTGGAAAAATGTTTGCAGGAGCCCCACCTGTCATCACAGAGTGTGTATTGAGGGGTGAACTGAAAGCTGGAGGGTGGAAGGTCATAACTCGTAAGTCTCCTTTAAGTGTCAGAGGCTCTTAGCAGAATTTGGAGAAGGAACAAGATCTGACTTTGAGTGGAGGGCAGACAATGCAGTATACAGAGGATGCATCATAGCAATGTACACCTGAAACCCATATGATCTTACTAACCATGTCACCCCAATAGATTTAATTTAAAAAACATGGAAGGGGAAAATGTCTTGAAATTAAAGGATTATCAGGCAAAAAGAAAGAGAGAGAGGGAGGAAGGAAGGAAGAAAGGAAGACATTCTATTTATTTTCTCTTTTACTTTACCCAAGCATCAACATCCCCAAATAAACAGCTTTTCACATATCTATATTTCCTTGTAATGATATATGTATTATACTAAAAATGTAAGTATAATATTTACTTCAATGTTGCTGTGGTTTTGTGTGTGTGTGTCTTAATTAACATTTTTTCATAATGACTTTTCAAAAGTGTCCCAACTCCCTCAGTAAATGACCTTCTGTGTGTGACTGTCCTCACTACACCTCACCTGAAGCATATCAAACAATAATATTTTTATAAAAACACGGAATCAAGCCACATGTCACAGGCTTGGCTTCGTGGCTTATTTAGAAGCTCAGTGATCATGAACAGGTATTGAAATTGCAAGCATCTAACTTAAAAACAGGCCTGCATGAAATACGGGAGAAAGTACCCTGCATTCCGAGACCATCATAGGATTGCCATGTGAGAATAAAGTCAGCCTGTCCGGAAGCATGAGTACATTGCAGTTGAAGACGTCAGAAGAGATGAGTGATGTGTCATTCATCACAGAAGGGCCTCCTGATTCACAAGGTCATACACTACAGTACTGTGCAAACCACACCGACAACAAATTCACTTTCCCCCCTTGCCTCTCTTACCAGTCAGATCTCAATTCAGTCTGAGTCAAAATGAGACTAGTCCGACTCCCCACACAGCTAGGCAGCACCCTCCACCATTAAAATGCTGCTTCTGTGAAAAACAAAGTCCTTTTCGGACGTCCGTGTTTGAGCCTTACAGCCATCCCGTGAAACCGGCAGAATCTGAATTACAAATGTCACTTGCAAAGGCTTAGGCTCAGAAGGGGCCATTTCCAAACCAAAACCACATTTCCACATTTTCTTGATCTGACATACAATCTATATATATCGCCAAAGAGATATGCAGGTGACCGCTCCATGAGTACTTTCAGTGCTGGGGACTCTCAGTTTCCTGTTTTAAATGATTCTGTTTAATTGTGAGATCCCTTTTTGTCTGTGGTTTCTACACAGCCCAAATCTCTCTGAATCCCCATCACGAGTTCCTAGTGTAACTTATGATTCTTGTACGCACAAGACTTCACTCCCTGATTCCTCCCCAGTCCATCCCCCGTGTCTCCAAGGCAGCCTTTGGAGAAGATGAACTATTTCTCTCTCGCTTTCTCTAGAGTCAAGCGTCTGCCGACACTACAGCCTTGCTTCGCGAACATGGCTATTACCTCACTCCGATTACCATGCCTCGTCTCTTCTGTGAGACATTCAAAATATACTCATGTCTGGCCATCTCTCAAACCTATAAAAAGTTCTTTCTTTTGCCTCTTTCCTATCATTTTTGAAAACATTGCCACTTTTTTCAGTGACTTTCACTCTATGCCTTGTAGGCATTGTTTAAATTATAATACCAGCTTTTGAAAATTAGAGTAGAAGAAATATCAAGGTCAGACAGATCTACCTGGCTCCTGTGTGTTTTAATTTCTTCATGACACCCAGAATAAGTAGCAATGTCACCCATACTCAGACACCCTCAGAGCTGGATAACCCCTTCTGGCACCCAAATCCATTTTTTGCTATGATGTTCATAAAACTGTCACCTATTGAAAATATTACCTCCTTGTAATTTCTAACATGTTCCTCTAATTCTGGCTCCTGGAACTAGGAGACCAATATTAATCTGTCTTCTATGTAACAACAATTCAAATATGGGGGCAGGAACAGTGCCTGTAAGACAAAGCGCTATGAGGGACACACGTCTAAGAATCCCCCCAGCCTCCCCTTCTGTTCCCTCCCTCTCTGAGCTGTCCTCGCAAATGTCCAAGTCTGGACCACAGAACAAGCCCCCCAACTATTCCAGTATCCTCTACACAAAACACCTGCCTTCCTTACCTCCACAGTCAAACCCACACACGGAGATGGTTTGAATTTGTATTTGCAATTGATTTGAAACGTGATAAAAAAGCAAAAAACAATAAAGGAGTTGCAAACACAGGAAAAAATATCTGGATAATCCAATAAATATCTTAAACTAAAATCCAAGCATATCTTAGCTCCTCATATTAGGCCTTGGGCCCCCACCTACCTCTCCAGCCTCGAGCTCCTGCTGCCCTGTCACGTGGGCCCCCTTGCGGCCCCTACGCACAGTCAGCTATCACCCAAGAGCCTCCAGCTCGGGCTGCTGTCCCCGGTTCTCACACCTGCACTTGCCGAATTCAGCTTAGTTATCACCTCTTCAGACGCTTAATCTGACCTTCCTCTCTGACACAGCAGCACAGGGTTTTTTTTAATTAAACTTTACTTTTTAGAGCAGTTTTACATTCAGAACAAAATTGAGCAGAAAGTACAGAGATTTTCTGCACACCTGCTGGCCCAGCCCAAGCACAGCCTCCCCTGTTGCAACACCCTCCGCCACCTGGGCCGTTTCCACCACTTTCATAGGCTTGTTGCCCAGCTATGCAGGATCTTCTCTAGCGAGGTGGCAAGGTCTTTGGCCATGGCTTAAACTGGGTTGTTTGTTATTAATTGTTGAGTTTTAAGAGTTCTTTGTATACTCTGTCCTTCGTCAGGTCTGTCTGTTGCAAATATCTTCTCCCAGTTTGTGACTTGTCTTCTTGTTTTCTTGGCATTGCGTTGAGCAGAGCAGAAGTGTCCATTCTCTTTCATGGTTCATATCTTTGGTTTTGTATCAAAAAGTCATCACCAAGCTCAACATTACCTACATTTTCCTCCTAAGCTATCTTCTAGAGGTTTTGTAATTCTGTGTTTTACATTTAGGTCTGTGATCCACTTTGAGTTAATTTTGTGAAGGGTGCAAGGTCTGTTTCCAGATTTGGTGTTTTTGCAGGTAGATGTCCGGTTGTTCCGACACCATTTGTCGAAAAGACCATCTTTGTCTCATTTTATTTTCTTTGTTCTTTTCTCAAAGAACAAAGATCAGCGGACTCTATTTATATGAGTTATTTCTGGCTCTCTATTCTACTTCATTGATCAATTTGTTTACTTTTTTCACCAATATCTTGATGACTGTAGTTTACAATAAGACTTAAAGTTGGGTAGTGTCAGCCCCCCAAATTTGTTCTTTTTCTTTAATATTGTGTTGGCTGTTTTCTGGGTCTTTGCTTCTCCATATAACATTTATAATCTCTTTGTCAATATTCAACAAATAACATGCTGGGATTTTTTTATTGGGATTGCTTTGAATTTATAGATGAAGTTAGCAAGGACTGACATCTTGACAATATTGAGTCTTGCTACCTATGAATGTGAACTATCTTTCAATTTTTTATTTCTTCCTTGATTTCATTCACCGAGTTTTAAGTTTTCCTCATATAAATCTTGTACATATTTTCTTAGACTTATATCAAAGTATTACATTTTGGCAGGCACTATTGTGAGTGGTATTATGCTTTAAATTTCAAACTATGTGTTCTGTGTTGATATGTAGAAAGTAGTGACTTTTGTATATGCAACCTTGCTATAATCTGTTATTAGTCCCAGGAGTTTTTTGTAGATTTATTTGGATTTCTAAATAAACAATCATGTCATCTGTGGAAAAAGACAGTTTTACTTCTTCTTTTCCTATCAGTATAAGCTTTTTTTGTCTTTTGCATCAGGAAAGACTTCCAGAATGATGTTGAAGAGCAGTAGATAGAGGACATCCTTGCCTTTTCCTAATCTTAGCAGAAAAGCTTCTAGTTTCTCACCACTAAGTATATTGTCGGAGTCAGGGTTTTTGTAGATATTCTTTATCAGACTGAGGGAGATCCTCTCTATTCCCAGGTACTGAAAGTTTTTATCATGAATGGGTTTTGGATTGTGTCAAATTCTTTTTCTGCACCAACTGAAATGATTGTGTGAATTTTCTTCTTTGGGTGGTTGAGGTGAGGGACTACATTAACCACCTGATGAGGGCTGAACCAACCTTGCATAGTTGGGGCCAATCCCACTTGGTTATGGTGTGTAACTCATTTTATCCATTGAGGGGTTGAAATTCATAAGATTTTCCTGAGAATTTTTACATCTGCATCCACTTAAGATATTGGTCTGTGGCTTTGTTTTCTTGCAATGTCTTTACCTGGTGTTGGTATTAAGGTAATGTTGACCTCATAGAATGAGTTAATAAGTATTCCTTTGTTCTATCTTCTGGAAGTGATTGTGGAGAATTGGTTTAACTTAATTCTTCAATGTTTTGTAGAATTTACCAGTGAACTCATTCTGCTTTGATGCTCTCTGTTTGGAATATTATTATTGATTCACTTTCCTTAATAGATAGAGTCCTATTAAGGTATTCTATTTCATCTTGCACTTTTGGCAGGCCATATGATTTTTTATAGAAAGTAACTGTTTATTAATGATTATAAAACTGTTTATAATTATTTATTTTTATTTAGTTATGTACATGTCTGATTGTTTTTTAAATTTCACCTTACTCCCCCACTAGAATATGCCCTCCTTGAATACAAAGATAATCATTCTTGTTCTATGTTGCATTAAAGCCAACCACAGAAATCAAAAAAGGTGTCAATGGCCCTAGCCAGTTTGGCTCAGTGGTTAAAGTATCGGCCTGGGGACTGACGGGTCCCAGGTTTGATTCTGGCCAAGGGCATGTACCTCGGTTGCAGGCTCAATCCTTGGCCCTGGTTCTGGTGCATGTGGGAGGCAACCAGTCAATGTGTCTCTCTCACATTGATGTTTCTCTTTCTCTCTCTCCCTCTCCCTCTTTCTTTCTCTTTCTCCCCCTTCCACTCTCTCTGAAAAGCAATGGAAAAAATATTCTCAGGTGAAGATTTAAAAAAAAGAGGGTAAATATATGTGGAGATATACCATGTTCATGGATTGAAAAACTCAATATTGTTGAGATGTCAATTCTCCCAAAATTGATCTATATTCAACCCAGTTCCAATTGAAATCTCAGCAGGATATATTTATGAGTATTGACAAGCTATTTTAATGTGTAGATAGAAACAAAAACAACTAAAATAGTCAAAATAATTTTGAAAAAGAGTATTGGAGTACTCACTTTACATAATATCAAGATTTATTGCAACTCTGCAGTAAATAAAACCATGTGGTATTTGTGACAGTAGTAGATGAAGGAATAAATTAACCTAAACATCAGGTGACACAGTGGTTGCCTAACTTTGCGGCAAGGTCACAAATCCTAATATCAATAATGATTCCAGCCCCAAAGACACAAAGACTTGCAGGAACAAATGATATTTATTTTTTTTAAATATAATTTTTTTCAAACTATGGACTATTTATATCCATGGGGGACAATACAAAACCATAGAGTACATTACCAAAAATTGACACTTTGAACATAATCAGAATCAAATCTTCTGCCTTCAGGTCACATAGTGCAAACATTTATAATTTCTCAAAAACAAATAGGTTCTCTGAAGTAAATACAGTTGGTATCCAATCCTTACTTGAATGTAGAGATGGTAAAATGGGGTGTCCTTTGGAGGAAAGTGTTAATTTTTGAATATTACGTTAGAGGTATAGGATGGTCTAAGATGATGTTCTAGCAGCAAGAGGAATAGCATCGCCTGTAGCAACATGGTCGGCAGGTACAGCAGCCATAGCCGTAGCCAGATCCATAGCCACATCCATATCTGGAGCCGAATCCACAGCCGTATCCACAGCCATAGCCAGAGCCATAGCCACATCCATATCTGGAGCCGTATCCACAGCCGTATCCACAGCCATAGCCAGAGCCATAGCCACAGCCGTAGCCAGAGCCGTATCCACAGCCGTAGCCAGAGCCGTATCCACAGCCGTAGCCAGAGCCGTAGCCACAGCCCCCATAGGAGCTCCCGTAGTAGTTGCAGCACATGCTGGCAGAGGGTGAGGTTTCACTCGAGGTGCAGAGGATGCTTCTGGAGTCTGAATGTCACCCACCACCCTGGGAGCTTTATATAGGGACAGGAAGGGTCAGAGAATGCTGTCAATTTTGTGATTCACGTAATAAATATTCATTTAATACCTGGTATGCGCAAGTCACTCGTGTCAGTTGATCATGAGAGGACTTGGTATTTTCATAGCCACAGCATCTGCCTTAAGTGACCCATTAGTATAGAGTCTCCAATTTTTACTGGGGATCCGGGTTTGTTTTTTGTCACCTGGGCATTGTCTTGAGCCAATTACAAACCTCTAACGTGAGTTTCCATCAGTTTTCCTATTATCTGAACTCATGATTCCAGAGACATATTTTATATAACAAGGCTCTGTGGCGAGAGGGAAGTTTATCACGGGAACGCAGCTACTCCAATGGGCTTGACTAACCCCTCGAGCAGCTTGCTACACACTGATTACATCACAGGTAATTTCACTGGAACACAACACCGCCCTCTACAGAAACTTCTCAACATTTGATGTCGTAGAGTTCCTGTGAATCCAAATACCTGGGAAAATCATATTCTGAGGGTCTATTTTTACCCCAAGGCCCACTCCATTCCTCAGTAAAGTTTTATCCATTCTAGGTGGTTATTTACTTCAAACCAAAATAACACCCCAAAAAAATCCTTTATTGTACACTGGTGAATGTGGGTGTTTTAATTAAATTTATTGGGGTGCCATTGGTTAATAGGATCATGCAGGTTTCAGGTATAGATTTCTATGATGCAAGATCTGTATCTTGCTCTGTGTGCCCACCATCCAGATTCAAATCTTCTCCCATCACCCTATATTAGGACCCCTTCGGCCCCCACCCCCTTGGCTCTGGAAACCACCACACTGCTGTTTGTGCCCACGGTTTTGGTTTTACATCACACATACGAGTGACATCATATGGCTCTTAGCTTTTTCTGACTGGCTCATTTCACTTAGCATAATACTCTCAAGGTCCATCCATGTTGTCGCAAATGTCACAGTATTTCATCTTTTCTCATGGCTGAGTAATATTCCTTTGTGTATATGGGGACCTGGACAGACACCGCTCCCAAGAAGACATACAAATGGCCAACAGATATAGGAAAGGATGTCCAATGTTTTTAAAATCACAAATGTCAGAGGTTGTAATCCATCTGATCACAATGAAATTGTAAAAGTGGTAGGTATCTTACAATATGGAAACTGGGGTACAAAGAGGTTAGAAAACTTACTAAAAGTTCCACAGCTAATACATTACTGAGATCAACTCCTTGTTCCTCTCTGCTGTGCTCCATAAAGTCTCCCTTCTACTCTCTGGAGGCCCGAACACCTGCTGTAACAGGGACTCAGTATCTCCCGTGAGGATCCATTTCATTGTGAAATTACTGTAATAAAGTCCCCACACACTGCAGAGTCTCTCCTTACTCCCAGCGTCATTTTGGGTCCTAGAATACACGGTATTTCAGCATTTCGTTCATGAGCCTGTTCCAGCAAGAACGGCCGATAGCGCCTCTCCCCAGTCCCTGTCCCTGTCCCTGTCCCTGTCCCTCCAGGTGGTTTGTTCTTGACGTCCATCCCTGTGCCTGGTCTTCTAGTCTCTGTTGATGAGCAGATATGACACCCAGGTCGTCCAAGTCAGCAGCACCGCTGACCAGGCCATGGAGAGAACAGGAGAGGAGGCCTTTGTAAGTCAGCCGGACAGGAGCAGCTCAGAGCATCACCCGCCTGTGGTCTCACGGTCTTAGGGGATCCGGGGTCTCGGCTCAGAATCTCACAGGGTCACGACCAAGGTGTCAGCCGGGACATGGGAAAAAATTCTTTACCTTATAAATTAAACAGAGTTGCCAGGTTTAGTAAGTATAACCTAAAGATAAGTATGTTTCATAGTACATGAAACATATTTATACTAAAAAATGTATTTTTCTATCTGAAATTCAAACTTATCCATTTTGTGTTTTACTTGTCAACCCCAAACGTAACGTCACCATAGAAGTGACCTCCCGTCGTCCTTGCCAAGGTCAGAAGCAAGTGGCAGGCCGTTCCCACCGCGAAGGGAGGGGACCGTAGGAGGCTGTGTGTCCTTGGGGGTCACACCCACCCCTGTGAATTTACTCCCTGAGCCCGACTAACGGTTACATTTCCTCCGGGGTGGACGCTAAGCTGTTGCAATAAGCTTCCAGCACATGGACACTCCCCGCAATGCTGTCCCTCTTTCTCCCTGGTTCAGAAGCTATTTCTCGTCTACGACCGGCCGACTCCCACTCATCTTTCATCTCTGAGCTAAAATCTTGTCCTTTTTCAGAAAGATTCCTGGTTCGTCTCTCTCCCGGCCTCAGTCCCCCCTCACTTGCGATTTCTTCCTGTTTCCCGAACACCCCTGTGTGGAATTACATTGTATCAGTTTTCTCATCTCTGTAACATGTGGGCTGGGGGCCTCTCCACGCTCGAGGAAGCGGTGACGACACGTCTGGTCCTCTGTGCGCAGCACATAAGGGGACGTCCTTTGTCAGAAGCCGCGCCAGGCGTGCTGACTGGGCCGACCCGCTCGGCGTCTGACCCGGAGGAGAGGTTTCCGTTCTCCAGGAACAGCACTCAGCCCGCTCAGCCTCTTCCAGGGCTTTCTCAAGACTGCGGCTTCTTTCAAGAGTCAGGGGATTCGAGGAAAACTACATTTATATATCCAGGGGATTAAATTGTGACTTCAGTCTTTGAAGTCTTTTTACATCCCCCACGAAGGCTGGATTTCTGCAGCCAAAACGTATAACTGGGCTCCCGTCCCAGGTATAGTAACGTAGGAGATCCCAGCTCTGTTTTCCTGGGGTCGGCCTCGCGTTCTCACCGTCGGGCTACACAGCTCACCTTCATTTCTAACGTATCCGTCCGGGAACAGGGCAGGGACAGAAGTGGGCATGAAATATCAGTTCCTCCACCCCCGACCCCGAGTCAGTAATGTCCCCCTAAGATAGCCCAGGAATCGGGGCACTGTCCTGTCCCAGACGGTGTCACAGGCTAGAAAGCTCTGTGCTGAGAACTGTCCCCGACCCTCCTCCCCGCGTTCAGTGTCTGCAGACGCAGAGCCCACGGCGACGCCGGTCTCACCGTGAACGGCCCGCCTTTCAGGCCCGTCACTGTGCAGAGCACCCCGAGTTCCCACCATGCCCAGTGCTGAGGAGAAGCATACGCTTTAGGAGTCGCCTTCTCCAGGCTTCTCTCCCTTCCTCACTGTGGGTGTCTGGGGTCTGACAGGCCCCCTCACAAATCCCGGTGCCCATCTGTCCCCTCTCGTGGCCGGTGCCACCACCCAGCCCAGGCTCACCCGGCCCGTCCCCAGGTCACTACACACCTAACGCGTGAGCCTCCCGTCTCCCCTTCCCACCCGTTTCCTCGCCATCAGCATTTCCTCAAAGCATTTCTGAGGCGCGTGTGTGTGTGCACGTGTGTTAATGAGCGTGCGAGGGCCGGTTAGGACGGAAAGAAGAGGACAGACCAGGATCCTGGGACACAGACGCTTAGGAACAAACCTTCAGTAAAATGAACAAACAACAGAACATTCAGCCAAGGAGAAGCCACTTTCTCAGAGATGAAATCTAAGATACGTAACACTCAGCACTGACCGATCGGAACGGGAGACGCACACGCAGCTGGAGTGGACAGCTGAGCGCTCATCGGTCCTGCCGGTCTCTGAGGAGCTCACAGAGATGGCAGACAAAATGTGAGTCTACTGACTGACACCACGCCCGACGTGAAAGATACACGCGCTTGTTAGGACCCATGAAACAGGTTTATTTGGAAACCGTCACAACATAGAAGCATACAGCGAGAAGGCAGTCGGTCTACATGCGGGCTACAGCCAAGTGAGTTCATCTGCCTCCAGGAACACCGTGGAGTGAGCAGGCCCCTCGATAGCCACAGGGACCCTCGAGCAGACGCTGGTTTTCTGAGCCTCTGACTTCTCTCTACTCAGTGGGATTGTGAGACATTGAAACAGAAAGGCCTTGAAAGGGTCGCTTTTGAGGAAAAGGTGAGTAGCAGTTACATTCTAGCAGCAAGAATAGCATCTTCTGTAGATAAATGGTCGATATCCACAGCAGCCAAAGCCACGTCCATAGCCACAGCCGTAGCCAGAGCCGTAGCCAGAGCCGTAGCCAGAGCCGTATCCACAGCCGTAGCCAGAGCCGTATCCACAGCCGTATCCACAGCCGTAGCCAGAGCCGTATCCACAGCCGTAGCCAGAGCCGTATCCACAGCCGTAGCCAGAGCCGTAGCCACAGCCGTAGCCAGAGCCGTAGCCACAGCCCCCATAGGAGCTCCCGTAGTAGTTGCAGCACATGCTGGCAGAGGGTGAGGTTTCACTCGAGGTGCAGAGGATGCTTCTGGAGTCTGAATGTCACCCACCACCCTGGGAGCTTTATATAGGGACAGGAAGGGTCAGAGAATGCTGTCAATTTTGTGATTCACGTAATAAATATTCATTTAATACCTGGTATGCGCAAGTCACTCGTGTCAGTTGATCATGAGAGGACTTGGTATTTTCATAGCCACAGCATCTGCCTTAAGTGACCCATTAGTATAGAGTCTCCAATTTTTACTGGGGATCCGGGTTTGTTTTTTGTCACCTGGGCATTGTCTTGAGCCAATTACAAACCTCTAACGTGAGTTTCCATCAGTTTTCCTATTATCTGAACTCATGATTCCAGAGACATATTTTATATAACAAGGCTCTGTGGCGAGAGGGAAGTTTATCACGGGAACGCAGCTACTCCAATGGGCTTGACTAACCCCTCGAGCAGCTTGCTACACACTGATTACATCACAGGTAATTTCACTGGAACACAACACCGCCCTCTACAGAAACTTCTCAACATTTGATGTCGTAGAGTTCCTGTGAATCCAAATACCTGGGAAAATCATATTCTGAGGGTCTATTTTTACCCCAAGGCCCACTCCATTCCTCAGTAAAGTTTTATCCATTCTAGGTGGTTATTTACTTCAAACCAAAATAACACCCCAAAAAAATCCTTTATTGTACACTGGTGAATGTGGGTGTTTTAATTAAATTTATTGGGGTGCCATTGGTTAATAGGATCATGCAGGTTTCAGGTATAGATTTCTATGATGCAAGATCTGTATCTTGCTCTGTGTGCCCACCATCCAGATTCAAATCTTCTCCCATCACCCTATATTAGGACCCCTTCGGCCCCCACCCCCTTGGCTCTGGAAACCACCACACTGCTGTTTGTGCCCACCGGTTTTGGTTTTACATCACACATACGAGTGACATCATATGGCTCTTAGCTTTTTCTGACTGGCTCATTTCACTTAGCATAATACTCTCAAGGTCCATCCATGTTGTCGCAAATGTCACAGTATTTCATCTTTTCTCATGGCTGAGTAATATTCCTTTGTGTATATGGGGACCTGGACAGACACCGCTCCCAAGAAGACATACAAATGGCCAACAGATATAGGAAAGGATGTCCAATGTTTTTAAAATCACAAATGTCAGAGGTTGTAATCCATCTGATCACAATGAAATTGTAAAAGTGGTAGGTATCTTACAATATGGAAACTGGGGTACAAAGAGGTTAGAAAACTTACTAAAAGTTCCACAGCTAATACATTACTGAGATCAACTCCTTGTTCCTCTCTGCTGTGCTCCATAAAGTCTCCCTTCTACTCTCTGGAGGCCCGAACACCTGCTGTAACAGGGACTCAGTATCTCCCGTGAGGATCCATTTCATTGTGAAATTACTGTAATAAAGTCCCCACACACTGCAGAGTCTCTCCTTACTCCCAGCGTCATTTTGGGTCCTAGAATACACGGTATTTCAGCATTTCGTTCATGAGCCTGTTCCAGCAAGAACGGCCGATAGCGCCTCTCCCCAGTCCCTGTCCCTGTCCCTGTCCCTGTCCCTCCAGGTGGTTTGTTCTTGACGTCCATCCCTGTGCCTGGTCTTCTAGTCTCTGTTGATGAGCAGATATGACACCCAGGTCGTCCAAGTCAGCAGCACCGCTGACCAGGCCATGGAGAGAACAGGAGAGGAGGCCTTTGTAAGTCAGCCGGACAGGAGCAGCTCAGAGCATCACCCGCCTGTGGTCTCACGGTCTTAGGGGATCCGGGGTCTCGGCTCAGAATCTCACAGGGTCACGACCAAGGTGTCAGCCGGGACATGGGAAAAAATTCTTTACCTTATAAATTAAACAGAGTTGCCAGGTTTAGTAAGTATAACCTAAAGATAAGTATGTTTCATAGTACATGAAACATATTTATACTAAAAAATGTATTTTTCTATCTGAAATTCAAACTTATCCATTTTGTGTTTTACTTGTCAACCCCAAACGTAACGTCACCATAGAAGTGACCTCCCGTCGTCCTTGCCAAGGTCAGAAGCAAGTGGCAGGCCGTTCCCACCGCGAAGGGAGGGGACCGTAGGAGGCTGTGTGTCCTTGGGGGTCACACCCACCCCTGTGAATTTACTCCCTGAGCCCGACTAATGGTTCCATTTCCTCCGGGGTGGACGCTAAGCTGTTGCAATAAGCTTCCAGCACATGGACACTCCCCGCAATGCTGTCCCTCTTTCTCCCTGGTTCAGAAGCTATTTCTCGTCTACGACCGGCCGACTCCCACTCATCTTTCATCTCTGAGCTAAAATCTTGTCCTTTTTCAGAAAGATTCCTGGCCCGTCTCTCCCCCGGCCTCAGTCCCGCCTCACTTGCGATTTCTTCCTGTTTCCCGAACACCCCTGTGTGGAATTACATTGTATCAGTTTTCTCATCTCTGTAACATGTGGGCTGGGGGCCTCTCCACGCTCGAGGAAGCGGTGACGACACGTCTGGTCCTCTGTGCGCAGCACATAACGGGACGTCCTTTGTCAGAAGCCGCGCCAGGCGTGCTGACTGGGCCGACCCGCTCGGCGTCTGACCCGGAGGAGAGGTTTCCGTTCTCCAGGAACAGCACTCAGCCCGCTCAGCCTCTTCCAGGGCTTTCTCAAGACTGCGGCTTCTTTCAAGAGTCAGGGGATTCGAGGAAAACTACATTTATATATCCAGGGGATTAAATTGTGACTTCAGTCTTTGAAGTCTTTTTACATCCCCCACGAAGGCTGGATTTCTGCAGCCAAAACGTATAACTGGGCTCCCGTCCCAGGTATAGTAACGTAGGAGATCCCAGCTCTGTTTTCCTGGGGTCGGCCTCGCGTTCTCACCGTCGGGCTACACAGCTCACCTTCATTTCTAACGTATCCGTCCGGGAACAGGGCAGGGACAGAAGTGGGCATGAAAAATCAATTCCTTCCACCCCCGGCCCCGAGTCAGTAATGTCCCCCTAAGATAGCCCAGGAATCGGGGCACTGTCCTGTCCCAGACGGTGTCACAGGCTAGAAAGCTCTGTGCTGAGAACTGTCCCCGACCCTCCTCCCCGCGTTCAGTGTCTGCAGACGCAGAGCCCACGGCGACGCCGGTCTCACCGTGAACGGCCCGCCTTTCAGGCCCGTCACTGTGCAGAGCACCCCGAATTCCCACCATGCCCAGTGCTGAGGAGAAGCATACGCTTTAGGAGTCGCCTTCTCCAGGCTTCTCTCCCTTCCTCACTGTGGGTGTCTGGAGTCTGACAGGCGCCCTCACAAATCCCGGTGCCCATCTGTCCCCTCTCGTGGCCGGTGCCACCACCCAGCCCAGGCTCACCCGGCCCGTCCCCAGGTCACTACACACCTAACGCGTGAGCCTCCCGTCTCCCCTTCCCACCCGTTTCCTCGCCATCAGCATTTCCTCAAAGCATTTCTGAGGCGCGTGTGTGTGTGCACGTGTGTACATGAGCGTGTGAGGGCCTGTTAGGATGGAAAGAAATGGACAGACCAGGATCCTGGGACATAGATGCTTAGGAACAAACCTTCAGCAAAATGAACAAACAGCAGAACATTCAGCCAAGGAGAAGCCACTTTCTCAGAGATGAAATCTAAGATACGTAACACTCAGCACTGACCGATCGGAACGGGAGACGCACACGCAGCTGGAGTGGACAGCTGAGCGCTCATCGGTCCTGCCGGTCTCTGAGGAGCTCACAGAGATGGCAGACAAAATGTGAGTCTACTGACTGACACCACGCCCGACGTGAAAGATACACGCGCTTGTTAGGACCCATGAAACATGTTTATTTGGAAACCGTCACAACATAGAAGCATACAGCGAGAAGGCAGTCGGTCTACATGCGGGCTACAGCCAAGTGAGTTCATCTGCCTCCAGGAACATCGTGGAGTGAGCAGGCCCCTCGATAGCCACAGGGACCCTCGAGCAGACGCTGGTTTTCTGAGCCTCTGACTTCTCTCTACTCAGTGGGATTGTGAGACATTGAAACAGAAAGGCCTTGAAAGGGTCGCTTTTGAGGAAAAGGTGAGTAGCAGTTACATTCTAGCAGCAAGAATAGCATCTTCTGTAGATAAATGGTCGATATCCACAGCAGCCAAAGCCACGTCCATAGCCACAGCCGTAGCCAGAGCCGTAGCCAGAGCCATATCCACAGCCGTAGCCGGAACCGTAGCCACAGCCATAGCCAGAGCCATATCCACAGCCATAGCCAGAGCCATAACCACAGCCATAGCCAGAGCCGTATCCACAGCCATAGCCAGAGCCGTAGCCACAGCTACCGCATGAGTTTCCGTAGTAGTTACAACACATTGTGTCTAGAGGTGGGTTCGGCAGTTCAGTAGAGGAGCAGGTGGAGGTGTCTGAAGTCTGACTGTCATCTCCTGCCCTGGGACCTTTATATAGTCCCAGAAACGGGTGGGTCACCAAACACAGAGTCTGTGGCCTCATTACCACAGCAATTTTCATTCTTAAAAAGTTCATCATTCTAAGGACAATTTTTTCAGCTGTGATGCCCAGCCTTTGGCCCAGCTAGTCATGAGAACTGTGACAAAACAGACACACCCCACAGACTGAACAAGCATGCCTCTGGGATGTCATCACACCTCACATAGGCTTTCACTCGGGGCAGGAGTCCTCCTGCCCTCCCAGGGACCATGTGGGCACCAGGTGACGCTCCAGCACCTCACCCCTCGGTGTCCACTGGAAAGCACCTGGACAGAAGTGAGATGCAAACAGCAGGGGCACAGGTGAGGCACTCTCAGGTCATCCCTACCCAGACGTGGACAGAACCCAGGAAGGACGACCACTGCAGTGGTGGCCAGAGCAGGAGACAGGTGAGGTGGAGAAGATCTGAACTGGAGCAGGACAGGTGTCGGATGCAATACAGCCAAACAAAAGCAGCCGGGATATTGTTCAATGCAACAGAATCCACTCATTTGAGAGTTCTTGGAACTTTTTTATATGACACTTTCTTGGAAACATCATGCCCACTTACGTCATCAAAATGTTATCTGTCTAAACTCCACTGATTCTTCAAAGCACAGCGTGGACTACAACTCATCTAAGAAGCATCCCTGGACATTCACAGCATGCATTGGGCATAATTCCTCTGTCCTTCCACAGCCCCCGTGCCCAAGTCTACGGCAGCACTGAGTGTTCCATCAGCAGCTCTGCGTTAATCATCTGAGTCCCACAGTCAGCTGTAAGCTATTTAAAGCCAAAGACTCTGTCTTTGTTTTCCGTGAATCTAAAGACTTAGGCACTTACTACCTGCTGAATGAGAGCCCATAATATTTCCCACCCGTAAAATTATTTTACTATAGAGGAAATAATATAAGAAAAATAATAATAATTATTATTATTATTATTTCCCTCTATAGCTTTTGAGGCACACGCACATTTTTTACTTCATGTGATTCTTACAAAAACAATGTAAATCCAGGAATTGTGTTACATTTATACACACACTACAGATGAGAAAACAGAGGCCAAGGATGGTTAAGTCTTGCCCAAAGACTCTTATGATTAGGGTTGGAATTGAATTAACTCATCTCCTACTCTAACATAAAAGCTAGGGCAGAAATCCATGATTTTTCCTTTGGTTTTTCAAATGCAAAATATTTACTTCATCTGACTAAAATTACATATATTTTGGAACGTCTGCCTTACATGCCTATCAGGTGGACTTCTTCGTGGTCTTCTCCATCCAAGTCCAAGCCTGGTGTCAACTTCAGGCAGACAACTCAGCCCTCTCACACCTGCTCCTTAACTTCCCATGTACCACATGGTGGAAAGGTAGCTTCTCTATCCACTGAGCAGAAAACCTTCTCAACACACTGCATGTTAATTCCAGAAACCACAGCATTCGAGTAAAAATGAACACTTTTCTAGACATCTCAAATTTTAGTCATTATAGGAAAAAAAGTACTCTAGAGATCAGCAACTTCCATGTCAAAATTAAAACCTCAAACTCCAGCCTGGCAGGTGTGGCTCAGTGGTTGAGCGTCGACCCAGGAACCAGGAGGTCACAGTTCGATTCCCAGTCAGGGCACAGGCCCGGGTTGCGGGCTCAACCCCCAGTAGGGGGCGTGCAGGAGGCAGCCAGTCAATGACTCTCTCCATTGATGTTTCTGTCTCTCTCTCTCCCTTCCTCTCTCTGAAATCAATAAAAAAACATTCTAAAATAAATAAATAAAACCTCAGACTCCAGGTCCGCCTCTTGATTACGATTGGCCCATTCTTACAGTTCTCTCCGTTCCTGCAAACTCCACACCCTTCCCACTGCCCACATCCCCGCTTTCTCCCCAGGTCAGCCTCCGCATGACCACATTTCCTGCATCATTCCTTTGACTGCTTTTCTCGACAGCGACTGAACAGCACAAGGAATTTTACAAGCATGTTTGAGGGCCTACATCATGCAGACACTATTCTTGGGCATAGACTATCCAGTAAAAAATGTGTTTCTAGAGCTCGAGGGTGAGCACTGTGCTTTAGAAACGCTCTAGGGAGAGGGGGTGACCATTTCATCAGCCCGGCCCTGTCTTTGCCCACAGGCCCCATGAGACGAGAGAGCTCATAGCCTTTGCATTTCCCGCCCACACGTTCATACACTGCGACCATATCCGTGTTACCACGTCCCTCCAAGAAAACTTTTTTCACCAAAATCCTCATACCTTCTACCAAACCCATTGGAAACTTTTCTAGTAATTAATACAATTCGACGATAAAGTAAAAAGAGGGACCAAGTCACCAGAGAATAAGCAATTCCATTAACACCCACTGATTTCTTACTAAAAATACATTGACAATGTATTTGTTGGTATTTGTACATGTTGGTTTACTTGGAGTCAAGTCTTCTTTTTTCTCGACCTTCTCCAGAACACACACACACATATGCACATGCATGCACATGCACACACACATGCGTGGGTTTTCTGCTTTTATCGCCCCCTTCTCTTACATGACCACCACCTTCGCATTCTACTCTGCTCAAGGTCTCGGATATTCTTTGACTAAGAGAGGCCCAGCATTTCAGATTTTGAAAATATGTTCAATGGTCGTTTGCAAAGACCTGTTTCCTGGATATATAACTTATCTCACACGTGCCTAAACAATGACCCTTCCTTTTTACCAAAATGCCTTCCATGACAAGAAATATAAAACAACCAGCTAAATGTTCAGAGACCTGTAATTGTTGGGACTCCCGTCCCGCAGTTACCCAGAGCACACTGGGCCCTCAGGTCTGACTTCCAGATGTGCCAGCTGTGGACTGTCCTGCCCCGGGAAGAACACCTGTTTCTTCCTCACCTGGACCAGCCACAGCCTGGGCAGAGCCTCATCCAGGGCTGACCTTGAGGGCAGGGCTGACCTTGAGGGCAGGGCCATCTTCCTTGGAGGTGACCATTCTGCCGGGTCTCCTGTCTCCAGGGGCCTCGGGTCAGACTCCCTGCAGTGACCCTGTCACAGAGGTCACGCAGTGACACATTTATCACTGTTGGTTGAACCCGAGTCTTAAGAGGCCTCTTCTGTTGTGGGATCTAAAGGTTAGCGTTCTGGAAGGTCCATGAGAAAAGGGCACTTGCGTCAAAACCCAGCAAAGGAACGGGCTCCCCTACTCAGGGAGCCAGCCCCACGCTTTGATGCCATTCCCATGTCTGCCCACGAAGGCGCCAGGCCTGGCTCTTCTACAAATGAGAACACGGTGCCACCTGCACACACCCAGGACGTCACGGATTTCTCTCCACCTCTTACACCGGCTGCTGTCCTTTCTGACCTTTCTCTGCAACAGGCGTCAGCTCATTGTCACGGCTTCAAACACCCTCCGAACGTCGCCTCTCACACTTCGACCTTCCTCGCCATCCCGTTAACCTGGTTCATTCCCTCCAGGGCAAGAACAGGTCTGTCTCAACTTATCTGAATGATCTTCGCAGCTGTTTTTCTATCTTTACCTAATAAAACATAAACACTGAGAAGACAACTTGTTGGTCCTCTCCCTGCTCCATCTTCAGCGTGTAGGATGTGGCCCTTTCAAAAATATTTGTCCACCGGGCGACAAATCCGTTTCATCGACCTCCATAGATGCAAACAAATGTATCTGCGCTTCCATCTACTGCGGATGGTACAATGGAGTATTTTTCTTCTACTGTGTCTTTCCTTTCATGCTCCACTCCTCAAGCTTCACACCTTTGTCTGCTTCTGATTTCTCAGGAGCCCTGGAAACTGTCTTCCCCTTGAAGTGCCCCGGCCACATGGCCTCTCCAGGGACTCTGCACACAGCGCCTCCCGAGTACGGGCCGGTTTGCTTTCCCTTCCCCCCCCCCAGACCCATTCTAGACACAGGGAGGTTTCCAAGACCGGCCCTGAAACGGTGTGACTTGTGCTTGTGTGTGTGAGAGCCCGGGACTGTGAGATATGAGAAACGGGTGGAGAAGACGTTACTTAGGATTCAGGTACAAAAAAAAAAAAAAATGCTTGTATTATATCAGGGAGGAACCCAACATTGAAGTAACACTTTAGACCGATTTTCAGGAGAGCCCGTAACGTGTCAAAGAGGAATTCACAAGTACACACGGAATTCTTAGAACCAAAAACATGTTTATTGACACGGTGATTTGCCCGACTGCAGGATGCAGTATCATCCGCACCGTCCTAACGGAGAACCGGAGATGAAGGGAGTCGAGGGTGACACTGGGAAAACAGTCGGGCGGTGCCGCAGAGCCTCGGGACACAGACATGCCATCGGAAAGGCGGGGAGCTGGAGGTCAAGGCCTCGGTCAAGCACGCGGTTTCTCGGACACAGAAATCCTGAGGTGTGGCTGCTGAATCGGCGTTGTCCAGGGAGCTGTCGTTTCAGAAGCAGAGGCGGCCTGGGGAGCGGGTTCTACCAGCAAGAAGAGTAGCATCTTCTGTAGCACATCGGCCGGCAGCCCCAGTAGCCGGAGCCCGAGCCGGAGCCACAGCCATAGCCGGTCCCGTAGCCGCAGCCATAATAGGGGCCAAATCCACAGCCATAGCCGGTCCCGTAGCCGCAGGAGTTGCCGTAATAACTGCCCCACATGTCGTCAGGAGGAGGGAGCTCGGCTGGGTGCAGGAAGGTGCCTGTGGCGTGTGTCTCCTCCCTGCCTTGGGCCTTATATACCATCAGCAGCTGGCCCAGCACACGCTCTGCCCCTGAGTTAGCCAACAAGTATTTAAACAACCGCGTATTACGTGCCCGTCACTGTTGACAAGCGAGACGGCGCTGCTTAAAACGAGCTCGTTATTTCAGAGGCTGGTTGTATTTCAAGAGCATCGTCTCCGTCTGTTTTGCCAGAACTGTCTCCACAGGATCACGTGCCCAAAAGTAAAATGAATACCCAGTTTCAAAACGTCCTGTTATTAAACGTGTACCTTATATAAACAAGGTTTGGGGGGAATGTACGAAACGGTCGCCCCCTTTCTCGCCCCCTTGGGAAGGAAACAACTCCCGTCTCTGCTCGCGACCCACTGGAGCTTCCTGCCCGGCTTCTCCCGCTGACCTTGAGCTTCCCCCCCCCCCCCCTTGTTCTCTGAACGCCGGTTTCTTTTTCCCTCAAGTTGGGTCTAAGGATTTTACGCAACTTTCTCACACGTTTCATGCCTGTTCGGTGCGTTCGGTGTAGAAATTATACTCGATAAATATTGTTGCCTTTCCCTCATTTTTTTCACATGATAGTTCTACATTCTCACCTAATAATCCTTTTCAAATATCCATATTTTTGGACTAAAACGCTGGCTGGGTTTGAATGCAACGGGATGACTCTGCAGCCTGACGGTTGTCTCGGGCCATGTCTGTGCTCTACGTTGTGCGAGGAAGAAGCGAAATCCCTCAGAAACTGAACACCTCTCCCCGCGGCCTTTCCGCCGGCCGAGCCACTCTGTGCACCGATTTGTTCCTGAGAACACGGCGTCCGCATCCCACCGCTGGACGTGTGCTGCGCATGCTTCCAAGCTCAGCAACGAGAGGACGACCTTACGCGGTGTTTATGAAGCGCGTCACTTGGGAACACTGGGCACATCCGTAAAAAAAAAAATCAATGTGGTTTTTTTTTTTTTAATTCCGGAAGAGTCAAGCAATCAGTCTGTAGTAGAACAGATTTTATTTTTAGGACTACGCCTGTTTTGGTAGCTTGGTTAAGCATCACCACATAATAAGAGATTTTAGTCAAAGTCAAAGATTCATTAAGCAGTAAATTCTCACCCTCCGTGTGAAATATATTCTCGAATTCCCAGAACTTGAGATGCACATAAATTTCCCCCTTAGGGTATAGAATTTTTTTTTCTTCTAACTTCCAATCCCCAGAACATCTTCGAGTCTAAACGCCGGTTAAACAACAGAAAGTTTCCTGGGGCCCGTCGTGTGGTGCGTGCGACGCGTCTCCCCCCAGTGTCTCCAGCCTCAGAACCTGCGACGCGGCAGAGCCGCTGCTTCACGGGTGAGCGATGGAGAAGCTGGGGCTCCGAGCGACGCGGTCGCCAGGCTGGCATCACGGGGATGTGTCGGGGCCACACCTTCCTGGTCTCTCCTGGGGGGCTCAGGGGCACGTGTCCCCTGGCCGCCTCTCCCGCTTGGGGCCTCGGTGGGCACCACCCTGTGCACGCCCTTCGGAGGGCGGGGAGGCCGGGCTCCGCTCCGGTGCTGCCGTCTGACCCCGTCTCTCCCGCAGCTCCCATCGGCCTCGGGCCTCAGGACGCGCCCCCTCTTTGGACTGACCCCGACTCTCACGCCGTAAATAACCACCTTGCCTTTCACGAGCCCTGTGGAAACGATGACCTCACCCCACTGGCAGTCTCACTACGCTTCTCCCACACGAGACTGTGGATTCAAGAGAACGGGGCCCCCTCGGACAGACAGAGGATCGCAGATCAGACAGACTGACAGCCGGACAGGGAGATCCCCACACCCACCATCACACAAGCTTTTCCTCTCTCTCTCGCCTCTGAACCGGGTGGCAACTCCCTTCCCTCACTGCCGGGTACCCGGGAGGCCTGGGTTTAGTTGAGCAAGAACGAGGGGCCCACAGCGGCCACGGCAGCCTGGCCACCGCGCTGCGCAGCCCGAGGAGCTGACGCCTCGGGTTTCAAACGGGAGCAAGAAGCCGGGGCCGGCGCCCGCCTCCGATGAGCTGGTTCCCGCAGGCGCACGACTCCGGGCGGACGGCCCCTTAACTCGCTGGCATCCGGGTTTATCTCCAGTTAATAACAAGCCTGGCATGAAACTGATGTGTTTTCGTCACCCCGATTCCCATAAAACCAACTCTGTGTGACTCAGGGCCCTGCAGAGACCAAACTATGTGCTTTATCTTCCAATTAAGCCCAGTGGCTTTGAAATTGTGTGCGTGTGTGTTGCGTGTGTATCGCGTGTGTGTTGCGTGCGTGGATCCTTGTTAGGCAAGACTGGTATTGTCATAATTAACCTCCTTTTATAGAAATAACACAGCATCTGTGAGAGATACGCCCCGAGACCCCCGGCGGACGCCTGGCACCGTGGGCAGGACCACGCCCTGTGTAGACCATGTTTTCCCGTAATCACAGCCCTTCTCACGACAGGAAGCTCCCCGTGGCTTCTCCCGGGCGCACCCGGATCGCCAGACTCACCGCTCCTGCGGTTTGGGGCCGTAAAGTAAAATGAGAGCGACTTCAACACAAGCACCGCGATCCCACGACAGCCGATCTGATGACCAAGGTGGCTGCTGAGGGGCTCGGGGGTGGGCCACACACACGGTGGAGACGGGGACGAGGGACAGTGCGTGTCCTGCGCGGAACGGAGCCGGGCGGCGGGAGATGTCGCCACGCTACTCAGAACGGTGCACAGTTTAAAACATAAATTGTTTATTTCTGGAATTTTCCATCTAATGTTTTCGGGCTGCAGCTGACCGGGGGTAACTGAGGCCACAGAGAGTGAAGCTGCCGATAAGGGGGGACAAGGGTGCCCCGGGGCTGAGATTAAAGAAAAATTCGGTGGCTTGGCCACAACCACACAGCTGTGTGATTGCAGACACGCGACTGGGTCATTTGACTGCAAATCCCACGTTCTTTATGTCCGACCGCAAAAGAAAGGCAGAGTCTCATACATTAACTCTCATTAAAACAGCCAAGTGCCAATATTCACATTTCGTGAATTATCAACCTCCACGCCTTGCTCTGTTGTATCATCTCTGACACTTGACTATGAACCAAACGCAAGCCAGCGATTTTAACCCTGTTTCTGTGAGTGCCGAGCGCCCTTAATAAACAAAGCACCGCTCGGATCCGCCCCTCGCCCAGTAGGGCTCTCGGTCCTGTCCCTCGAGCTCGGGACCGCCTGCTGCCTCCTTCCCAAAAGAAAATCAGTTTAAGAGCGAATTAATATGGCTGTTTATAAGTGTCTTAATCCTGGATCTAAGCCTGTGTAAAATTATATTAACTTTATTTCATGATCATATAAAATTAAGCCACAAAATAAAAGGCATCTTGAGGCTCAGACTTTCGTCATTACTGTATGTGCCCATTCCCATGCCCAGCAGCATCCCCGCCCGCCCGCCCGCCCTCTCCAGCGCTGGCTTCAAAGCGGCACATAAACTCTGTAAGGCCGAGAAAACAGATTCTGCCCCAAATCTGGGAGAAGCCGGAGATCATCCAGCTGAGTGTCCTGCTGAACATCCGGCCTGCGGACAACCTGCTCTTCCCCATGAGACCGAGACCGAGACCACGACCACGACCACGACCACGACCGTGACCGTGACCGTGACCGTGACCGAGACCGTGACCGTGACCGAGACCGTGACCGTGACCGTGACCGAGACCGTGACCGTGACCGTGACCGAGACCGTGACCGTGACCGAGACCGTGACCGTGACCGAGACCGTGACCGTGACCGAGACCGAGACCGTGACCGTGACCGTGACCGTGACCGTGACCGTGACCGTGACCGTGACCGAGACCGTGACCGAGACCGTGACCGTGACCGTGACCGAGACCGTGACCGTGACCGTGACCGTGACCGAGACCATGACCGTGACCGAGACCGTGACCGTGACCGTGACCGAGACCGTGACCGAGACCGTGACCGTGACCGAGACCGTGACCGAGACCGTGACCGAGACCGTGACCGTGACCGAGACCGTGACCGAGACCGTGACCGTGACTGTGACCGTGACCGTGACCGAGACCGTGACCGTGACCGAGACCAGAGGCCCGGTCAGGCTGCTCCCAGGCTCTGACCTGCTGGCTAACCATCCACGTATCTTGTTTTAGGCGACTGGGTTGCGGCAACTCGTTACAGGGCAGCGGGTGGTTAATACACGTGCAAAGCCCAGGGAGCCGCAGAGCTGAAGCAGCTCTGTTCTCAGTCTCGCGTCGCCAGGTGCAACTTCTCGGAAGCCCCCCCTTTACCCCGCGTCGCGCGTGACCGCGAATCGTCCTCCCATCGACCACGAGCGTCTCCCCGTAGGAGCCTGTGCACCTCCGTTCCCGCCTCCCCAGGTCTCACCTCCGTACTCGCGCATCCGACGTCCCCGTGAAGTTCACCGTAACCGGCCCGGCCGGGGTGGCTCCGCGGCTGAGCGTCCGCCTGGGAACCAGGAGGTCAGGGCTCGATTCCGGGTCAGGGCACAGGCCGGGTTGGGGGCTCGATCCCCAGTGGGGGCCTGCAGGAGGCAGCCGATCGGTGTTTCTCTCTCTCTCTCTCCCTTCCTCTCTCTCTAAAAATCAATAAAAATGTATATTTTTTAATTTTTTAAAGATCACCATAATTGAACTAATTGTCAAACTCAACTGATGTTTGGAAATAATTACTCTGTTCTTTTATGAAGAAGCAGATATTTAAAAGGGTCAAACCCCGGAAACATAAGCTCTCACTTTCAGTGGCTTTATAAAGCTTTGCCTGGGTGCTTTATGTAATAATTCATTTTTAAAATGTAATGAAAGCAATCCTGGGTCACACAGAGGCTCCGCCAGGAGGGATGAGCGGCATTTATCCTCAGGAAGCATCCTGTTCGGGGAGATTTCTATCTGCTGCCTTGCGAACAGTGGCAATTCCTCCTCGAAACTCTGTCATCACCGAGGATCTTGAGGACGCGGACGATTAAACCTTGGGCTGTAATCGCCCCGCTCTAAGGCCGCGCTTAATTCTCGCGACACTCGCATCAGACGGGCACTGCCGTTCCCCATCATATATCCTTTAAAATACAGTTTGAGGAAGAAAGTAAATTTTTCAACATCGCCAATCAAACAAATAAACGGCAGAGAGAAGATTAAAACCTCGAAGCTGGAATCTTCACGCCGGGTCCTGGAAACTGGGTCGCTCTCTGCCAAATAAATTTAGGCTCAGAAATGTCCAATCTCAATGAACTAAAACCGCCGCTTCTCGAAACAGGAGATTTTAACGGCAATCGATGCTCCTTTACTATTTCTCTCCGAGTCGGAGGCCCCCGTGACTCAGAGCGTCACCCACCCCACCTCCCACCGTCCTCCTTGCTTCCCATGGGACGTTTAACCCCCATCAATACCGGTTTAATTTAAATGATTCTATCCTAAATCTAAGGAGCAGTTTGAAACCTTTCTAATTCCCCTCCCAGAGGTCACCACCCTGTCGATCCCGGTGCCGTTAACTCCAGGCCGCCAGGAGGCGCGGGGGGCGCCCGCCTTCGGGAAACGGAACTTAACTTGCAGGTTATTTTATTTTTAGTGAGGAAAGGAAGGTCCCAGACGCACGACCTCGGTGACGGCTGCAGAGAGAACCAAATCGCTCCGCATGTGAAGGGAGAAAGGGGGGGGTCTGGGAAAGGAGGCGACGTGAGGAGGGTGGTTAATGGGGAGACAGCTGACCAGACGGAACCCCCCCATGCGGCGGGGGGCAGGACGTTTATAACCCTCGCTGTCTCTTAGCCAGGGCAGGAAAGCGCACGTCGGAAGCGCGGCTCAGGCCTTTCCACAGGCGAGCACAGCTGTGCGAGCACCGTCCCGATGGAGAAATTCAGCATCGGTTCCCGAGGCCCCCACGGTGCCCTCCCCCTGGTGACCCCCATTCGCTTCACTCTCTCCCCGAAAACGGGAAACCAGGGCGCAGTCGACATCATGCCCTTTGACGCCACACGCCGGTCTTACCTGTCTTCAAATTTCACGTAAGCCGAATGCACCCCCCCCCGATTCTTCTGTGCATTGTGGTGACTGGACACTTCTCTCCCATTTGCAACATCGAGGAAACGTGTTTGGGTTCGTTTCTTCATGGGGCAGGGCTCCGAAAACGCCGTGTTTTATTTACGCGCCTTACTGCTGGTGAACATCGAGCTGTGTCAGGTTTGGGCTGCTGAAAATACCGCTCCCAGGAATACCCGTGTGTCTCAGTGAGCACACGCACGCCGTTCTCGGGGCGATGGTCTTCAGCATAGGGTTACTCGGTCGTGGGGTTTGCACGAGCTCATTTTAAAAGACACTGTCAGGAAAGTTTCCAAAACTGTACCAACACAGGTCCCCTGTGGCAGTGAACGGAAACACACCGACCCTGATCGTTACCCCGACGCTGTGTTCGCTCCCTCACTGCCTGCTGGGCGGGGATGAGTCCGTATTGCGGGGACTCCTGAAGACACACACCTTCCAAAGTGTTCGTTGGCTATTGAGTATCCTGTGGGCTGAACTGTCCAAGCTCATGTTCATTTTCCTCCCGGGTTCTCTTTTTCTCCTGATAAATTTATACTTTTCACGTAGTTTGGATACAAGTCCGTCGTCAGATATAAGTAAATATTGCAAATATGTTCTGAGCCTACGGCTTCCCTCCTCCCTGCGAACCTCTCTCTAGAGCACCTTCAGGAATATTGAAGATTAAGTTCAACATTTCCTATAGGACTCATCAAACGCCTAAGACCTGCTCCCGCCGGAGTAAACCCGGCAAAATCCAACACATCATCTCAGCATCGACCCAGACGCCGCCTCCTCCAGGGGGCCCTCCCTGCTTCCACAGCCTGACTCTCACGTCCCCTCTGAGGCTGCGGCCCTCTGTGATCCTGACCACGACCCGTCATTATTTGCTCCTTGATTACCGGCCTTCCTTACCGAATTCTGTTTGCTTACCAGGGATGCTTTCATATTTTGTTTATCCCTAAGTCCTAGCCCGACGTTCGGTTTAAGGAGGCACTGAGCAAATTCAGGTTAATGAAGGAAAGAATGAGCGAGACAATCAAGTGATTAGTGAAAGACAAAGAACCGTTAGATCTGATGATACTTAAGACCCTTTCCATTCTAATATCCCATTTGTATTATGTTAATAGAGAGATTAAAAATTCAACAGTAATAGTTCAAAGAACTGTAAACATTAACAACTGTATTTGACTGTAAATCCTCCCGCACGCGAACCCATGTTTTTCTCAAAAGAGTCCCGTGAGAAACGATTTCTAATTTGCAAATAAACAGACTATGTTCCTGCAGGGCCACCCCGCCCTCCAACACCAGGGCCAGGGCCAGGTCTTCTCAACCCAACATCGATCCTTTTCCCTCTGAAATAAAATCACTCGTTACTGAGCTTTTCTTTACAAAGCTCACCTTCTGCATCTTCACAGTAACAAAACTTAGGACTTTCCTTTTACATCCACATTTTTTTAACTTCCTTTCTGACCATCGCTGTCGTTGAGCCACGGACACGTCTTAACTGAACGGCCTTCACCGGCTCTCAGGGTGGCTGCCAACCGCCCTTCAGTCTCAGGATGATGCTCTTGTGGCAAAGCTACACCTACTTGTCCCTGGTGCTGGAGGGAGGGGCCCCATTACTTTTATCACTAGGGGGCTTGTAACATTAGAAGCTAGGGACAAAGGAAAATAGCTTTTCTGGCAGTTTTCATTTTAAATCTTATTGATAAAGTGTCGTAAATCCGCCGCCTCCTGGTGAAAGACCTTTTATTCGAGCCTCCCTCCGCCCTGTTTAATTAGTACGGGGGCTACGCTCCCTCTTTTCTACAATAATCTTCAGAAATGTCAGTCCTTCCAGACTCCAGAATTGACTGCCAACGTGTTTCCCACTGCCGTTTCCACCAAGTAGGCTTTATGGCAATAATCTTTATTTGCATGAGTTTTCTGCCTGCCTCCCTGTGGTCGTTAGACCCCTGGTGAGCGCTTACTAAGCACGGACAATGTAAAAGGCACTGGATGTTGAATTTGAGAAACAGGTGTCCCTGTCTGCTGCTTACCTCCCTGTTTCAGCTTCCCTTGGACCCCGAGTGCCACCTGCCTGGGACGCAGGGCACCCCTCTTTCCTGGAGTCCCCTCTCCCTCGGCGCTCCACTCCGGCCTCGCCTTCCACGGCCACTGCCCTGGTAAAAACTCCAGTAATGACCACGTCCCAGCCCTCGGCCACCTCTGGCTTCCTGACAACATGCCTGTCTCGGTTCAATCCTGCTTCTCTGAACATTTTTATTTTTCCTATGCCTCTCTTTGAGCTTTATTTTAGGACAAAATCACTTTCTTTTTCCTCAACAGAAATGCACTTCCATTTCTCATACCTTCTTTTTTATTGAATTTATTGGGGTGACCCTGGTCTACAAAATCATACAGGTTTCAAGCGTGCAATTCAACAAAGCATCGTCTGCACGCGGCGTCGTGTGCCCCCCAGCCACGCAAGGCCTCTCTCCATCCCGGTTCCCCCTGCTTTGCTCACCCCCACCCCCTCCCCTGGTCGCCACCACACGGCTGACTGTGCCCATAAAGACCCCAAATAGTCCCAGCAACCTGAGAAAGAAGAACAAAGTAGGAGGGATCACCCTGCCTGGTATCAGCTCACACTACGAGGCCACAGTAATCAAAACAGCCTGGCACTGGCGCAAGAACAGGCGTCCAGATCAACGGCACAGAGCAGACCCGACAAATAAGCCCAGGCCCTCCGGTCAGTTGCTGTTTGACGAAGGAGCAGGACACAGTGGGATAAAGACAGTCTCTCCAATACGTGGTGCTGGGGAAATGGAGCAGGTTCGTGCAAAAGAGTGAATCCCGTACCTTCTTTTATCAGAAACACGCATCCGGCTTTTCCTGCACACGAAGGTGTTTACGTTATGACTGCTCGTGGCCTTCGCTAGATACATTATCCTTCTTAACCCGCGGACTTCACGTAAGTAATTAGGGGCTGGCAAACTTAGCTTCTCCGGGACAGAAAGCCAAAAGGAAGTAACTTACGGTCAGTAATAATGTTCTAGGATTTTATCTTGTTTGGAGAATGATCTATATAGTCAATAAAATTCATTATTTAATTGAACGAAACTCCCAACTTTTAAGTTACCCAAAAAGATTTGGGGGTTCTAGTTTTTAAAGCACAAGCACCATAAAACATAATTATCGCACCTAAAATTTTATCCCATTCTTACCTATCCTAAATCCCTTATTTATATTATATTTAGATTACTCATAAAAGCTCCCGAGATATTAGACAAAGTCAGCCACCATCTCAGGGGAATTTCCTTGCTGACAAATTTTGCAACAGAGGACACGTGAACTTGACTAAATAACCCAGGTAGAATGGAAATATCCTATTTGAGTTGATAACTCTAAAGGCATGCCTGTGTTCATTAAACTGACAAACTAATTTTAATTCTGAATATTTTCTCAGACCACATGAACCTGAAAAGCATTTGGGTTCGTTTCTATTCTATTTCTGGGAATTTTCAGGAATACGTGGTTTACACAAGCACTTGATTTTCCTGAAGCCAATGAACTAGATCTTTTACAGGTTAGTGTTGGGGACACAATCGAGAGGTAGAAAGACATCATGTCCCTATAACGTGCACACGTGGGCACACAGGACAGGCAGACGGAGGTCTCATAGCTTTCGCTTTAAAGATTTTAGTCACGTCTCAGGCCCAAAACTCCAAAGAGCAGTTGGATCCAAATTGTATTTCTGACACAGGTACTAAGATTACCTGTTCAGATGGCCAAGGTTTGGTTTTGCTTAGTTTTGTTTTAACTAAAGGTGTTGTATTTGAATGTTGCACAGGTCCTTTTAGAGCTGGGGGCTTTTTAAGTCATTTTATCTTTAAGAAGCCTCTGCAAACCATCGAAAAATGTCTCCATTGTCTCTGAAGGGTTTGGGACCCTCTCTTTAAGGGTGCACCGGGAGGCACATCTGTCTAAGACCAAGGTTCCCCAGCACGGCCACTGCATTCCTAGGTTACCAAAAACTCACCCATTTTTCCAGAAAGACACAAGGTGCTGGTCCAAGGACCAGGTGGGGCCCATCTCACCCTTGGAATCCCTAAAACGTCTTAACTAGAAGGGCCCTGGTTTCCCACCACTGACCTAAAACACCAGGAATCGCTGTTCTTCCCTTTAGAACAGAATGGGGACTGATCAAGAGGCTTCAGCAAACAGAAACAGGAGCAGCAAGCGAAGGAGTGATCACCAGGCAGGGCATCGGCTTCGTGAAAAAATAAAACAGCCCGGCCGGGCGTGGCTCAGCAGTTGAGCGTCGACCTAGGATCCAGGCGATCGGGGTTCGATTCCCGGTCAGGCAGGGCACAGGCCCGGGTTGCAGGCTCGATCCTCAGTGTGGGGCGTGCAGGAGGCAGCCGGTCAATGACTCTCATCATTGATGTTTCTCTCTCTCTCTCCTTCTCTCTCTGAAATCAATAAAGATACATATTTTTAAAAAAAGAAAATAAAGTTCCAAATAAAAACAAGGAGCTCAAAATACAAAGAGAGCAGAGCTTGGACCCAGGGGAGACCTCACCCTCCAAGCCCGGGGTCGCGGGCGGTCAGCGGGCTCCGTGGGCTCCGTGGGCACCTGCGCCTGTCTGCTCACCAGCCTCAGAGCTGTTCTCAGCGTCTGATCACCGAACAACGTCGACTTTAACCATAAAACAGCCGGTTATTTTACCAGCACAATGGGTTTACCCGGGGAATAGTGGGAGAAGCAATTCAGCACCAGGAAACTGGCAGAACGCACAGGCAAGTCCCGGAGGCCAGGAGGGGTCCTTTATGGGGAAAGAGGCAGCTGGGAGGAGTCGTTTTGCGTGAAAGGCCCTTGGAGGCCCAGGAGGGTCCAGGGGGCCTTTCCCGCTGGCTGGGCTTTCGGGGGCCAGGAGGATGTTTCCTGTTGGGGTCTGTGGTCAGGTCTTCCTGGGGGGGTGCAATGGACCGGGAGCGGCCGTGCCCCGGGGCTCCCCCTTCTGGCCGCCTGACCCGCTTCACTTGTTTGTTTTTATTGAATGTATTGGGGTGACAGTGGTTAGTAAGGCTGCACGGGGCCCAAGGGCACATCTCTGAGACACGGGGTCCGTACATTGCGTTGTGTGCCCACCACCCGAAGTCGAAGCATCTTCCGTCGCCACGTATTTGGACCCATTTTAAATGACGTTTCCTTTATTCTGTGTCACACGCCCAGGCCACAGCCCTGGGGGTCATACTTCACGAGGACGTCCCTTCAACCACCAGCATCCAGCAGTCGTGGGGCCTGGCTCTGCCTCCTCCGTATACCCCCCCCCCGGGCTCTGCACCCCCTCAGGCCTCGCCCGAGTCACGTCGTCATTGTCACCTTTCCTGCATCGTTGACATAAACTCCTCGATCTTTCTAGCACCAAACCATCCTGCAAACCACGGCTGTCATTTTTCTGACTTACAGGCCTGACTGTGTCTTCAGCAATCCGAGGCTCCCCGTCGCCACGGAGTGAGACCCGGATTCGGAACCTGACATGGACCCTGCGTACGTCCCAACCTTGCAAACCGCTCCCAGCGCCGCGGGGCGGCTGCTAGACCACGGAGGCTCGTCACGGGCGGCTGCTGAGGTCAGGGGGCCGGGAGAACCCCTGGTTTCACGCTTCTCTGCCTCGTTCACGTGCTAGTCGCCCGCTGGAATCGCGCCATCAGCTCTTCCCCCGTTTGCGCAGGGGGTGCCCGGCCCAGTTTTCCGTTACTGGCTTTACCAGCGAGTAGCGCGGGTTCAGGAGGGGCTGTTTTACCTGTTCCTGTTACTCACGGTGATTCTTACGCACAAAGATTCATCGACAAGCCTTAATTACAGCTGCAGGGCACCTACAGAGCGTCCTCGCAGCACTCTGGGACAGCCTCCATCTTGGTGTTTATTTATGTTTTTATAAAGTCTATGAACACCTTGGATGCCGTAATTTCTTTTTTTATTAATTTAAATTCTCCCACTGCCTATCACAGACAGCAACTGGTATATCTAAAATCTCATTAATTACTTGCTACGTGGCACAGAATGGAATGGACTGGAACAGAAGGGAAAGAAATGAGACGGGATGGATTCCAAGGGGGGGACGGGATGGGATGGGATGGGATGGGAAGGGAAGGGAAGGGAAGGGAAGGGAAGGGAAGGGAAGGGAAGGGAAGGGAAGGGAAGGGAAGGGAAGGGAAGGGAAGGGAAGGGAAGGGAAGGGAAGGGAAGGGAAGGGAAGGGAAGGGAAGGGAAGGGGAGTAGACTGGGTTGGAAAGGAATTTGATCGAACACAAAAGGCTAGTTCTTGCAGCGATGTCCAGTATGAATTGGACAAAAGAACCAGTGAAGTCATAGAGAACCTTCAAGAGGTTATGGCACCAGACAAAAGGCAAGGGATTTCTGGCCTACAGCATCTGAAATGTCTCTCCAAAGAGGAGGCATCTCCAACGTCATGAGACGTACAGACCATCTGGCCAGAGCCTGGCGCTGACACTGAAGGAGAAACGGGCGATGTTGTTTTCAGGTCTTTGCGACTTCGTGACAAGGGCGTCATGTCAGCGCTTGTTGTTTTTTTCTTTATAGCTAAGACGACCTTGGCTCTCTGTTGTGAGCTCTGCGGATGAAGGAAAGTTTCCCACAAAGCGCAGTGAGAACACGGCCCCGTTTATACAACTGGGCGAACGAGCACCGACACTTATCTCCGCCGGGTGCTCCACACCCAGGAGACGCTCGTAAAAGGGGGATCTAGTTATTAACGTTGCACCTTTGGCTACGGTGGCACCATTGCAATCCCTCATTATCAGCGCGGTTTGCAGCCATTACATCATTTATTTTGTTATGTTAGCGTAACAGCAGGCGGGGGAACCGCGACGGGGTAAATGTGGGCGTGATCCTGCTGGGAACGATCCCACCAATTCCGCACCAGACAGTTTCCTTCCCAGAAGCTCTGGGTCACCAGCCAACTGTAACGCTGAACGTCAGGCAGAGCACAGATTTCACTGATAACTACAAATTACTGATTTAAAATTGCAGGGCAGCCCGAGGAAGCCAGCGCTCGGCTGGTTCCTAACCCGTGAAGAGCAGGGCCTGGGGAGCACTGAGGCTCACGGCCACCGACTCGCCACAGTCCGGCTGAGCGGCAAACCACGTGTGGTATCTGATACCAGTCTCCTTTCCCGTGCCAACGGCATGATTTCGCCGGGTTTTTCAAGAGAAGACGACTGCAATATTTTGCATCTGATGTTGAAAAATTAAAAGGGAATTATCGCAAAGAAAATACAACTGTGCCCCTACCGCATCCTATGAAATGTTTGTATGTAGCTACCAGCTGAAATCCATGAAAGGACCCACGACGAACCAGGCTTTGAAACGGTGAGCCAGCCCTGGCAGGTGCCGCTCAGCGGTTAGAGCGTCGGCCGTAAGGGCATGTACCCGGGTTGCGGGTTCGATGCCCGGGCACAGTCGGCACACGTGTGGGAGGCAACCGATAGCTGTGTCTCTCTCACATCGATGTTTCTCTCTCCCTCCCTCCCTCCCTCCCCTCTCCTCTCTCTCTAAATAAAAAAAGAAAGAAAAAAGTCAACAAAAAACATATACTCACTCGGGTGAGATCAAGAATTAAAAAAATCAAAACAATCATTTCTGGGTGGTCAGGTCCCCTGAACAAAGAACAATTAGAGGAACCGAACGGGAGGCTCCACGTTGTTCGAGGCCTCAGAAGAGCACATTGCTGACAAATTAAATGACTCTCCATGTTGAAGAAAACACCATAAACAATTGCACCGGGGGCCAGCCGGGGGATGCAAGGCATCGCCCCGTCCTTTCACGGCTGCGGAGCCGGGCGCTTACGCTCGGTCAGCGAGAAGCGAGGGCCCCACCCCGGGTCCTGCCCCCCTTCCCCAGGCTGAACGCTCCCTCCTCTGAGGAACTGGTACCGTTTGCCAGGTGAATTCACTTAATTCCAGTCTCCTCTCCCTTCCCTCCGACGCTAGCAAGGTTCACCTCCCTGCCTTCATTTTAAATTTGGAACCGACACTTCCAGTAATAAATGTTGCAAAATAGGTGCACAGTGAAATAAAGATAAATTGAAATAAATGCAAAAATATAACTCTCATTGGCATCTTATCTAATCCAACTCGGAAAGGACTGGGGCTTTCACCAACTGAACTAGGAAAATACCCAGACCTTGTGTTCCTATGATCAAAGTTCTTATTGAAACCTGAAAAAAAAAATAGTATTCTAGCACTTCAATTATTTAAGTGTTTAGTTCCTACACACAAGTGTCTACATATGCCAAAATTTCTAATTTTCAAATCTTTTTCACAGTCCTATAAAAAAGTATTGATTATGTGACAGAGAAGCCTACCCTCCATTACTAAGAGCCCCTCGGCCATCAATTAATGCAATCAATGGGCAGCCAGACCACGGCGCTGAGCACGCTCTGACTTCATCGGCGATTGAAGACTCCAGCTTAGCGCTGAAGAGGGAACCTAAAAGAATCAAATCTGTTATAACATTTCACCTGGCTGATCAGAGTAAATATCTACCCTACCCTTTTGGGGGGTTGGTTTGTGTCCAGTGAAATGTTGCTCCCCTGGGTCTGCAGAAACACGCTCTTGGGTAGGACCAGAGCCGCAGGCCGCAGGGGAGGGCACGTGCGCAGAAACAGCCAAGACTGGGGTCCGTCTTGGAATTGTAGTCAAGTCCCTCTTACATGTTACTTCTAATATGCCATTTTTTTCATGTATATGCAGATTCTCTCATTTTATTTTTTCCAAGATCTTAGCCTACTCGCCCGAGGAGTTTCCTACCTCGATTCACTGAAGTATAAGCCATATTTCAAGCATGAAGACTGAGCCTGAGCCACAGAAGAGATATAAATAGACGTTCTCAGTTAGCAGGAAGCCTCTGCAGCTTATTTCCTAATGGACTCACTAAACCACTCGCCCACAGCCCTGCTTGGTCATTAACTAGTCCTCAGGGTAGTTCAGCTGACAGCAATTGACAAACACAGTCATATTTTATGTTACAAGAGTAAAAAAGCCTATGATTTTTATAAACGTTGTGGTAGGCAGGAAATAATAATTGTTCTACGTTATAATAAACCAAGACTAAGCGGGAGGTTTCTCAGATAATACTGGTCTAAAGCACTCGAAATGTAGAAATTGAGCCTGTGAGACATTACAGACGAAAAGGAGAGACCCGAACAATACGAGCTCTTCCGCCCGGTCTCCCCTCTGCGCCTTTGTGTCCCGCTCCCCAGGAGGACGGGTTCTTCGGGAACATTCGGCTTAGATGTGACCTGGTTGTAAAGGTAAAAAGAACCGAAAGTCTTTAACAAACACAAGCAGAAACACATCCTGTGAGGTGAATCTAAATGTATTTATTTAAGAACTGTGCTAATACATATAAACTACATCGGTGGGGAGGTTTGGACGGCAGAGTGGACACCCCGAGAGCAAACGCTTGAACATTTCTTGCATCCAGGTGTTGGGAGCTCTGCCCCGGGGCTGAAGAACAAGCTGCCGTGTCCTGATGTCCTCGGACCTGCCCACAAGTGACCGAGACCAATGTGAGGAAAACCAGCCCAGCCTCCTTGACATCGCCCAGGACACCGGCGAAGGGCGGAAAAGCTTCGGGAGTCAGACGTCAGCAGCAAGACGGCCAACATCTTTGGGAACCAGACGGCCCATAGAAGGAGCGGCCACAGCAGAGGCGCGTCCACAGCCACAGGTGACCCGCGGCCACCAACCCGCCCAGAGCCTCAAGCACAGCCAGGCTCTGAGCTGCGTCCTGGTTACAGCCACAGCCGAGGCCGAGCCCACCTTTTCTGTGCTCGTGCAGTTTCCACACGTGAGATTCAGCTTATGCGTCAGTGAGTCTAGACAGGGGACTGGGCAGGTCAACTGTCAGAGCCCCGTTATGTCCCAGGGATGGGACGGGGCATGTCCCAGAAATATAAGAGCCGAGGCCACACGCACAGGTCCCCTAGAGTTCCCGCCAGAACTGAAAGGCACTGGAGCGGCAGGTGACACCTGGCTTTGTCATAAAAGGAGATGACGCCGTTCAGAGCTCAGGGGCCCTGCACCGACCCCGCCTGCTCAGCCTCGGCCCCTTGGTAGTTTGTAGTGTCTCTGAGAAAGGTCTGTCCCTGCAGTGAAGGGACAGAGTTTAGTTGGGTTTTCCCCAAATAAATCTTCAGGGTAAAATAGGAAATTATATTTTTATAGAACTAGCTCTCCAGTGTTACCCTACAATGAGCGGGCGAGGGCCCCACGTAAGCCCGAGTCCACGTGCGAGTTCCCACGGCAAACCCGGGCCTGTCTCCCCGCCCTGCCGCTTCACCTCTGCCCACAGGCTCAGCGCCTTCCTCCTGCGGTTTTCCCGCATCAATTAGCCGGGAAGCTTCATCCCACGAACGCTGAGGCCTCAGAGGCAGAATCCTGTCCGCGTCCACCTGCCTTCAAACAGCTCCCAGCGGCGAATCGGCCCACGTGCCACCAAATCTACAGAGTTAATTGATGGGAAGGTTATCAACACAGGCATCAAAAACCATGCTCTGCAGTGAATAATCTATTTTTTTCTCTCTGTATGTCTTCTCTAACTTGTTGGTGGTTCATTTTGATAATTTATGCATCCTTTAGGTAACTGTTTTGTATATTTCTCTTATTTCTATTATTCTAAATGCATTCCTATGGTAAATGCAGTAAAAACTGTTCCACGCTTTCAACATAGACTCCAAGTTTCTGCCGTTCGTTCTGTTTCCCTTTTTCCAGGGCCAGACATCACTCGTCCTCTGGCCATCCCCAGATGGAGCCGTAACACGGTCATAAATATGACGCATCTTAAATGGGGTGTTTTACGGAGAGATGGAGGGACCACAGTGCAGCCACCCCGAGAGCTCGAGGGGCGAGCACCCGGCTCGCTGGTGCCAGTGTTAATATTCCCAATCTACTCCCGGGCGCTGCGCTTGGGTAATAAATTAGATCGGTGTCCTGTTATCAGTGACTGGAGGGCCAGCCTGCAGGTCAAATCCAAGCTTAGTCATCGACCACTTGGATAAATTTGGACAAGTGCCACCTCTCCGTCTCTCGGTGGCTTCATTGGTTGAGAGTAATTGTGTAAGTGACCGGATTAAATAAACTAATACACCAAGCACTGAGAACAGTGTCCAGAGGTGGTAATTATTACATTAACCGTTAACTACGGCTACGATGGCGGAATTACACTCAGAGAGTGAGAAAGATGACAAACGTGGCCTCACAGCCGATGGCACTTCAGGGATAAAACAAATAGAAATGAGAGAACGGACCGGACAGACTTGTTGGATTGAACACAGCACTGAGGACAGGACATGCTCACGGGGCGCTTGGGGCTGTAGGTCTTCCAGAAGGGAATAGTTATTAGCTTTGCTGCTTTTTACCTGCAGCAGAACAGATGCTAATATTTCATAGGAATATGAACAGTTGGCTTTGACTATTAGTTTCACAGTCATGGAATTTACAGATAGGATGCAGTTAGACAGTTCCGGGGATGAAACAGGTAAATAAGTTGATGTTGCTATAAGGTAGCTTCCAATTTAATGCTCTATGTATTATTCTATTTTTGGAAGATAAAAGTGGAACAAAGATACTTGCCCCCAGGATTATAAAGGCATTGCGGAAAGTGAGAAATACAGTGAATGCATTTTCTGGAAACTTGGACTTGCAGAATGGCGTAATATGCCACCTGCTCGTGCTTCTGGAAGGGTGGGAACTAGAAGCATTTTTTAGGGAGGCCTGCAGCTCGCGCCGGGTGGCTGCACCTGGGCCAGCAGCACTGACACTGTTCATTGGTTTGTTCTTGTTTTTTGAATCCCCACCTGAGGGCATTTTTCCGGTTGCTTTTCAGAGAGTAAAGGGGGAGAGAGAGACAGAAACGTCGATGGAGAGACCATCAGCTGGCTGCCTCCCCACACGGGCCCGAGCCTGCAGCAGCGGATCTGAAGTCATTAGCCCACGTGGTGTTGTTTCTCTTAGAAACGGCAGCCTGCGGATTAAAGCTGATTAACCCTGACTGGAAGCCCGGCCTGGTCAAGGAGCACCGTGCGCTCGTCTCCCCGAAGGAGAGCCAGGCGCGGCCTCCACACCCCGAGGGACAGACCAGGCTCTGGCGGGACCAGGCGTCTCCCTCCCTCGGCCGCTGCCAGGAGCTCGGACCCCCCGCAGGGAGTCAGTGGTCCCAGGAAACAGCAGTCGGAACAGCCCGTCACCCAATCAGACATCCCAGGGAATTCCCACCCTTACGCCAGAGTGCGAACAGCAGCTGCGAGGAGACACCTGTGCTATCGTTAGAATACAGGAGATTTTAAAAAGCCTCCCAGGAGATCCCACAGAACAGCCAGAAAAGCCTGGATGAGGAAAATCACACTTCTCCGTGGGGCTGACCAAGAGCAGGGAAGGCAGGGAGTCCTCCTTGTACTGGATTCAAGGGAGAAACGAGCCGGCCGGTGCGGCTCAGGGGTTGAGCGTCGACCCGGGAACCAGGAGATCGGGGTTCGATTCCCGGTCGGGGCACAGGCCCGGGTTGGGGGCTTGATCCACAGCAGGGGGCAGGCGGGAGGCAGCCGATCCATGACTCTCATCATTGATGTTTCTCTCTCTCTCCCTCTCCCTTCCTCTCTCTGAGATCAATTTAAAATATATATATATATTTTTTTTTTAAATGAGAGAAAGGAACCCCAGACAAGGGCAGGGAGCCCCGGGAGCCTTCGTCTCTGAAGGCAGGTGCCTGCTCCAGGTGCAGGCAGGTCAGACCCAGGGAATTTCAAGGTAACCCCCGTGGTTTCCAAGGGGAAGGAGAAGCCAGCTCCCGGACGCCCCCCAACTCTCTGCAGCAGCAGGGACTCGAAGGCTAAAGCCACGAGCACCCCCAACGCCGCCCGGGAGCCAGGAGAGAACACGTCCCGGCTCCCGCATCCGGCTCGCGAACACCCACCCCCGCCACCCAGAGCCAGTCCCGCTGCCTCCTCGGGGCCTGACCCCATCGCGACCGGCGGCTCCGGGCCGTGACTGAGAACATATAACACGGGACAGCAGCCAGGGACACGTCCCGTCCCCGACGCGCAGCTCGCCCGCCGCGGGCGCAGGAGCCCAGTCCCGAACACACCTTATCTCAGCGCTGGCCGCCCGGGCCGAGCCCGGCTCGCGATGGAAGTCCTTCCAGACAGACAGACAATACCCGCGTCTGACGTATTCTAGCGCTCGGCACAGTGTTTGCCCCGATATAATCTAGCGTCGCAATTGAAAATCGTGAGCTCGATTTTACAGAGAAGGAACGTTTTCCACACGTAAACGCGGCTCCCTCTTTCCCTCAAGCTGTCGCGACTGTCGGCCTCCCAGGGGGACCCTCACAGACCCCCCTATTGAACACTCCAGACCCCCCAGACTGTCTCATTAACTCTCATTTCTCCCCAGAGTTCTTTTCGCCACGTGACAGGGCCTCTTATTTATCGTAAATGCCCGACCCCCTGCTAAACGGAACGGCTGGCAGTGCCGGGTTTCCATCCAGAACAGTCACCGGTGGGGAGCAGGTGCCCAGACGTATCTGCCGAGCGAAGGCTCGCGGGTGAACGAGGCAGGTGACAGTGTCGTCAGGGCTGGAGCCCGAGACCTGAGCCACTCGCACAAAACAAAGATAAATAACCACGGGGACAGCGACCACACTCCTGTTATGCAGGAGGCGACCCCCGCAGTCCCGTCGTGACTGTTAACAAGGTTCTGCCTCGGTCCGTTCAGGCTGCTCTAACAACACACACACCGGGTGGATTATAAACAACAGAAATTAATTTCTCACCGTTCTGGAGGCTGGACGTGGGAGACCCGGGTGCCGGGGGGTCGGGGGGGCCAGTTCCCAGTCACCGCCTCCTCCCTGGGGCCTCACACGCAGAGGGCACAGGATCCCGCAGGCCTTTCCCATAAGGGCCCGAATTCCAATCACGAAGCCCACGCTCTTAACGCAAGCGCACCCCAAAGGCCCCGCCTCCCGACAGGGTCGCGTTGGGCATGAGGATCCAGGGCATGAATCCGGGGAACACGAACGTTCAGTCCGCAGCGGCCCCTTGGAACCGACCGCAGTGTTCAGTTGGGATGATAAACTATCACCTGTTAAACGCCATGCCAGGAAGTTTGGATTTTTTTTTCTCACAGGCAGCTGGAAGCTAACAGGACTTACAGCAGGTGAGTGACATAAGCAGACAGGTGTTTACAACACACCATTTGACGGCAACCACACGGTTGAAACGGCGGAGAGGGGCCGGCAGTTTGCAAAAGAGTCAGGAAGCCAATCTACACCTTTCAAGCTGGAGACGGTTCTGGCCGACGTGAGGCGCCGTGGAGACCGTGAGGAAGGGAAAATCGGAGACGGAAAGGTGGGGGACGTGGCAGCAGGATTGGGGTTCACTGCTCAAGGCGCTCACAGGGCAGGACGGGTGAGCGATCTCAGCCTGGGCGCGGTGCCCACCGGGAGGTCGTCCACGGAGGCGGTTTAGTCGGCAGTCGTGACGAACGGTTGCCGGGAACACAGTCGGTCTGGCCAAGTTCAAAGTTCATTTTGTCCAGTTTCACATTCCGAGGGTTTGAGGAGTCACACGGGCCCGGCAGCTAGCTGGTGGCAGCCCCGACGCCGTTTGAAGTGGCCCCACTCATGTCATTCTTCAGATGTGTCATGTTTTCTCAGGAAGACGAATTAATGTCACGGGAATACCGTAAGTTTTAGAAATAATATGCCCTTGTGTCCCCCCCAAAATTACAGGAATGACTAAAAGGCACCATAGAACAGACATAATCCGTCGTCTGGGCACGTATGGTTCGTCCCCTGGCCACTAATGTAACCTGTGAACGCTCGGGGCCACGTCAGCAAACAGTCTAAAACGATTGTCATCCGGCCCCTCTCTGCCGCCCACTGGACGCCACATTTTAGGTGGAGACATGCACGCTGTTTGTTCACCCCCTAGGTCCTCAGCTCTCAACAAGTTAAAACCAGAAGGCCAACCTTCAAGGACTGAATGTTAGGAGCATTAGGTATAAACAAAAATATGTTCAGTGCTCCAGAGACTTTCTTAGGGAATATTTATGTTGTGGATCCTAACGAAGAATGTTACCTTGTTTGGGGGACATTGGAAGACTTGTCTTTGGACATTTTTGGTACCAAATAGATCAAAATACTTCCACGTTTCACCGGTGATCAAATGGACAGGACCCGGGGGAGTCGCCATTCTAAAAGAAAGCCCAAAATCTAGACATGGCTCTGAGCAGCTCTGCAAACCATGAAAAAAAAAAAAAAAATTCCACCCAAATGTGAACCTCTGAGAATTTAAAATCATAAACAAGTCAAGCAGAGGCGAGATCAGGAAAGTCAGCAACACTTGGCAGGTAGACGCTGCACACAGACAGAAACCCGGGACCCCAACTGAATACGAAATGAAATACATAAAAATACCACAAAACAGACCCCAAAAGTCACAAAGGAGAGTCAGCCACTGCTACTCTAGGAGAAAGAATACTTTAAAAAATTAGCGTAGCCCGGCCAGTGCGGCTCAGTTGGCTGAGTGCTGACCTGGGCACCAGGAGGTCACGGGTTTGATTCCCGGTCGGGGCACAGGCCGGGTTGTGGGCTGATCCCAGTCGGGGGCGTGCGGGGGGCGGCCGGTCAGTGACTCTCATCATCGATGTTTCTCTCCCTCCCTCCCTCCCTCCCTTCCTCTCTCTAAAAATCAATAGGAAAACTATCCCCGGGTGAGGTTTAATAGCAATAAAAAGCACCCAGAGACGACGGCTCCGCGAGCTTTGCAGGGCCCGCAGCTGCTGTAATGAATCCTGTGCTCAGGGGGCTGTTCTACTGCTGGCCCCTGAACTGAAGGCAAGTCCAGGAGAGACACCAGGACCGTCCTCAGAAGGACATTTGAAGGGAGCCTTTCTGCCCCTTGCCTGTCCCCCTAACGGTAAAGCCACATAGGCCACATCGCTTATTCAACAGGTCCCTGGGCTGGGCTTTGAAACAGACAGAAATTCCCTCCCGTCTCCAGCCTTCTGCCTTCCTATTGCTTTTATATTATTCGAAGGGCTGATCTATCCCCAGAGATTCACCAAAGTGCTGGTTTATCAGCAAAACGCTCTGAATTGCTGAGCAAGCACAAGGTAAGCTGCGTGGAGCCGTCCCAAATAGACGTTTAGAAACTGAAGAGCAATTAGCGCACGTGGCGGAATAAATGCAGCAGGCAGGACACGTTACTTCCCCGGGAAACGGAAACCGGAGGTGACCTTCACCCTCAGAGTCACTCACGAGGTCGCGTAACCGCAGGGCGCCCGCGAGAGCAGCGGCCGTCAGAGGCCGTCAGCGGGGCCCGGGGGGTCGCCGGGGCTGGGGGAGCCCCGAGACGGGTTGATGGGGTCACAGGAAACATCCTGGGAGGCGCCTGCGAGGATCTCCCGACACCCTCGCCGACACCCCGCTGCTCGCTTGCCGGTCCTGCCTCTTGTCAAGTCAGCGAGAGTGTTTGCTGCCCCCGAGGAGCCGAGCTCAGCTCCCGCCTGTCGCCCGGGTGTCGGCCTCGCTGCGTTTTATTGACGGACAAACAATGTTTAGCTCAACCAACGGTCAACTCACAGAAAGGTCGCTGCCCCTCCTCCGCCTCGATTCCCACCCTGTTGGTGATTACACTATTTTTATTTTTATTTTTCCTGTAGTTGAGCTGTGATGTGGGGCATGGATGGTGGTGAGAATCTTTGAGGAGAAACAGAATTTAAAAAAAAAAAATAGATTGAATATCAAAATATACAGTATTTAAAAGAGAAGACAAGCCTATTCATAAATGTGACCTTCTAGGAGAAAATACACAGGAATGTCCATGACCTACCTGGTGGTGAAATTTACGTTAAAATCGTTTCCACGCCAGCAGCTGAGGGAAGCGAATCTTAGAAGCCGTCCCCGGGGAGACGGAGGCAGACACGGGCCGGGGGTCGGGGGCCGTGAGCGTCTCGAAAGCAAAGTGAAAGGCAATGTTTTCAGCACAACGGCCGAGACAGCCGGTCAGTCCATGAACTGACCGTCGGGATGAAATGAACCTGTTTCGGACACACAGGATCTCAGAGGGGTCACCCAGAGACCCGCTTGCTCAGAAAGCCAGGAAGGGTGTTTGTCACCAGAGACCCCGAAATCCGAACCCCAGTCCGGGCAACGGGGGGGGGGGGCGGCTGTGCGTCCGCCTCCAGGGCCGCAGCCCGATGGGATGGGCAGCTCCGGGGGGAGGTCTCGGGGGGAGGTCTCGGGGGGAAGGTGGCACTGAGGGGCTCTGACGTGTGCGGACCTCCTGGGAGACCCCTCGGTTCTGCCAAAGGGACCGACAGGGCTTCTCACGGGACCTGCAGGCAGCTATTGGTTCCCGGGAAGGAACCGCGGTTCCCGTAGACCGTGGGTTTAGGGTGAGCGTTGGGCGTCCCCCAAAAATGTACACACACTGTGAACAACTATGAAGGCAGCGTTGATTAAAATGCATTTCGTTTTCGAAACTGAGCTGTCGGCTGTCACGGCGTGCATACATTTGGGGGGCGCCCTGTGTGTCCAGCCAGGCCGGTGTGAAAATACGCGACACAGCCGGGCGGGAAGGCGGGGAGAGGAAGCGCGTGCGTGTCTCGGACGAAGGACGTATTTTTTAAATCTTCATTTTGCGTCGTCAGAAGCCAATATATTACGGGCAAACTTGAGAAAGCAAAAAAAAATGTAGAGTAAAATTATGTAGAAATAATTCAGTATGAAAAAAATGCCTGAAGAGCTTGACCATGGTGGTCACTGGGCAGAATGGGCGGCGGGAAGGGGCAGGTCAGGGCCGTGCTGTTTTTGGCTGTTTTGCTGTATAAGTTTCTTTTAATGCTTCGATCATTTTAATAGTTAACTAACAATTATAGAAGATAATTTCAACTCGCAGTGAGAGCTGTGAACAGAGGACTTGAGGAGGGGGTGTCAGGGCCGGCCCCCCAGGGTTCACGTACCTGCAGCGGCCTGGCCTCGGGCGCTAAGTGTCCTGAACCTCAGAAATGTCTCCAGCCTTTGACTTGGTGTCTCGGCTCTAACCGGAGTCTAAAGCCGGGAGATGATTAAAGTTGGGCAGAGCGATTATTCGGTGACGTTCATTAAAACACTATTTCAGCCCGGCCGGGCGTGGCTCAGCGGTTGAGGGTCGACCTGGGATCCAGGCGATCAGGGTTCGATTCCCGGTCAGGGCACATGCCCGGGTTGCGGGCTCAATCAATGACTCTCTCATCATTGATGTTTCTATCTCTCTCCCTGAAATCAATAAAGATATATTTTAAAAAAAACACAAAAAAACTATTTCAAGTGGCGGTTGTTTGGAAACGTCCTAAATAAGTAAAACTGAGATTAAATGAGTGAACTGTGCTGTGTCGATGCAGGAAAATATGAAGCAGTCATTTTTTAATTATGTTTTAAAATACCGTTTAATTACATAGGAGAGTATTCAAAACAACCTCCCTACAAAGGCTATAAACTGTTTTCCTTTCCGTCACTGAGGCAGTGACGTTTCCCTCGTGAACAGCTCATATTTACGTTCCTCCCGACTTTCCTCGTTTGCCGCACTGCTCACAGGCTGTTTTTCATTTTCCTGCCGAAGTTTATCAGAACCCGCATTAACCTCACCTTTTCCTGTGGAGCTCACTTTCCTTCTGCGTCTTCTAACTCCCATCGCTCTTCTCTAGACACTCCTTCAGCTTCCCACGTCCTTAATGAAACTCCGATCATAAAAAGGATCCATATTCTGATAAGAGCTCGGGCAGAGCGCAGGGCGGGAAGATCGCCGGCTCCTGCGTGTCACCCCCGTTTCTCGCCTTCGTACGTTCCTAGCGTGTAGCTGGCTTGGCGTGTGCGGTGTTTCCCCGGGACGCGTCTCTCCCGTGCCACCTTCCATTCTTGTCACTTAAGCTTAGGTCGCCTATGAAATCGACTCCTCACCTTTGAGGTTCGGGGATACCCCCCAATTTAGTGTCACAAGGAAGGTGGTGAACACGTCGATGTTTCTCTCCAGACCAGCGTTTCTTAAAAAGTGATCCGCCCGGCCAGGCGTGGCTCAGCGGTTGAGCGTCGACCTGGGATCCAGGCGACCGGGGTTCGATTCCCGGTCAGGGCACAGGCCCGGGTTGCGGGCTCGATCAATGACTCTCTTGTCATTGATGTTTCTCTCTCTCTCCCTGTCCCTTCCTCTCTCTGAAATCAACAAAAACGTATTTTAAAAAGTGGCTGACCAGTGCTGGTCTATACTAACTGACGGACCAGTGCACTTGCCTTCTAGACCATGTCGTGGGCGTAGCTGCCTCGGCATCTCCCGGGCGGCCGGTTAAAGCGCAGGCTGCTGGCTCCGCAGGTCGGGGACGAGCCGGGGGCCTGAACGTTCCCAGTGGACGCCGACGCTGCTGGGCCAGAAACCACACGGCGAAAACCACGGTTCCAGAGGCGAGATAAAGAGAATTGTCCCACAGACAAATGTAGCTCAGAGCAGCCCACGTTCATCTAGTCGGTTAATTGTTCATTGAATTTCAGACAATACGTGATGCATATTTCAATACAGTTATTCTGTGTTATCTGTGACCTAAAAATCAATTGGTTTGATGTTATTACTGGACTTTGGACATTCGTATATAAATCAAATTAACCTGGACATCACTAAATCCCCATTGCCGATAGCACAGATGTCAGGGCGAACATCGCTGGGTGATGTATAAAAATCAACCTTCATTTTACTGGATTTAAACATTGTGGAGTTTTTTTACGTTAAAAATGTAACTGAAACTATGACCATTATAAACACATTTAAACAACAACAGAAAATAAAAAGACACTCAAACCGCATGTCCTACATCAACTCGGGTCAAAGCAGAGGTGCCCTCAGGATGGCGAACCCCTGACAAGTGCGTTAGAGCAGAACCTGCTCCGAACCGAGCCCCGGGCCTGAGCCCTGAGCCTCGGGAGAGAGATGCAGAGACGCCAGGCGGACGGGTCTCAAAGCGAAGCTGGTTCAGTGTGTGCAGAGCTGGGCTTGGGGCTCAAAGGAGGTGGAATCGCCCTGGCCGGGTGGCCCCGCCGGCTGGAGCACGGTCCACGCACCAGAGGGTCTCAGGTTTGATTCCCAGTCGGGCACATGCCCAGGCTGCGGGTTCTCTCCGGTCCCGGCGCTTACAGGAGTCAGCCGATCGGCGTTTCTCTCCCACATCGATGTTTCTCTCTCCCTCCCTCCCTCTCTCTCAACACATCCTCGGGTGAAGATTTTAAAAAACACAAAGAACTAGATGCCCCAGGAGGCCTCAGGCGCCCAGGTCAGTCACTGGACTCCTGACGACCAGCGTCTTTTATAGGCGAGTGGTCGGTAACTTCCGTAGCCTTGACCCCGGCCGTAGCCCACGGGGAAGAGACTCCGCTGTGTCGCCGCCGGTGGGTGCCCAGGGGACGCCCGTAGCCTCCCAGGAGCCGTTCGGGTTGAAGTCGTCTGGAAGAAGTCACCCCACGCTGCCCAGGAGATAAAGATTTGATCGGGCGGCTGGGTCGACGGCGACATCAAACCGCAGGATCCTTCCCGCCCCGCGACTTCCGTAAGCTCAGCGGAGGCCCGTGATGAAGGAACACGCCTCCTTCGTGCTTTAAACCAGAATTTACGTTCTCGTTACTCGCCCAGCTCTGACTGAAGAGCGACATCCTCGCGAGGATGGAAAGACGCCTGAGCTTGATCAGCTGCCAAAGTCACAGGAGGGTCCTTCTTTACGGGTCTGGCCCTGTAATGAGAAGTCGCTGCCGAGCCTTCAGAGTCTTCGGTTAAATCAGACTCCAGCTTCCAGGCCTCGCAGGGTCAGAAGCCTTCTGGTTGCGACGCCAAACCGTGAATTTGCTGCACAACCGGCTCCATAAAGCTCCCCACGGGGACGGGGGGCTGGATATTAAGGAGCCGGGGGAGCTAACAAAGCTTTGAAACTGGACGCGGGGGCAAAACAGGCCTGCAGTCAGCACAAACGTGTGCAGCCGGCGCCCTAATCACAAAGGGCCGGTCGCGCGGACACAGCGGGGCAGGAATTCTAGCAGGAGCGCCAATGCCCGCTGGTTCCGGGGAATTAAACTGTAAGGCCGATGCCAGGGCCAAGGGGAGCGTAGCTCAGCGCTCGGGGGGCAGAGGAAAGTCCTCTTTGTGATATAAATCACAGAAACAACCCGCGGACGCAGACAGGAGCCCTGGGTGTTAACAAATTACTCACGGCGTCCCGGCCGGCGTGGCTCAGCAGGTGAGCGTCGACCTAGGAGCCAGGCGATCCGGGTTCGATTCCCGGTCAGGGCACAGGCCCGGGTTGCGGGCTCGATCAATGACTCTCTCATCATTGATGTTTCTCTCTCTCTCCCTCTCTCTGAAATCAATAAAGATGTATTTAAAAAAAAATAAAAATTACTCACGGCGCGTGTTAGGGACAGAGGCTGGTCTACTCAAGGGTGGGCTGCTGCCGTGGGTAGAATGGGCTTCGTGCTAGTGGGGGGACTGGGCTCGGCTCCGGATTCGTGGGAAAGAGGGACTCGATGGCCAAGGAGCGGGGAGAGTCGGCGGAAGGAAAACCACTGGGAGGAGACTTCGGGGGCAGGGGTTGGTTTTAACAGAAACCTGCGGCCGGGCGGGAGCCCTCAGACCTGGGAGATGGGGGAAGACGAAGACCCGGACCAGGCCGATGTCCAGGGCGGTCAGACAGGGACAGGGTGGAAGTTCTGGTGCAACCGGCCCGGCAGGTGTCACTGTGCCGGACGATGCAGAGACCCGCGTGCGGCCGAGCCTGGCCGGGAGGAGCTCGGGGGAGCCCGGCTTGAGCCGGTCACGGAGGAAGCCCCTGTCGGGCGAGCGGGCCTCTCTCCCCGCTGGTCCCCCCTCTTCTCTGGCCTCGGCCTCTGCACCGTGTGTAACTGACTCACCCTCCCAGGGCAGAGGCGTCAAATCGTTTCTGACGTTGACGAAGAATTATACCGGAAAACGCTCCATATTTGCTTTTCTCTAAAATACCAAGAGGTGCAGTCGAGCGACTGTCCCTGGGAGAGCCGGGGGACGGAGGCCACTGCGTGAGGTTGTTGCTTCCGCCTCTCGGGACCCTGATCCAAGGCGTCCGCGGCCCCTGCGCCTTCCCAGGGCGGCGTTTCTGGGCTCGCAGTCCACACATTCGGGAGCCTCTCCCGGGTCCCAGGAAACCCGAACCTCCGAGCGAGCGCCGTCTGCAGGTGCGAACAAACGGCCTCAAAGGAGCTCACTGAATCCTCAGGGGCTCTTCATTTTAGTTTAAATAAACATAATATCCCGTCTTTTCCTCTATGATATATTCACTGGGGGCTCAATGTGAGCCCTAAGCTGTGCTTTATTTTGGGGACGCGGCGGGGAACAAGAAGGAGGGGGTCCCTTCAGGCGGCCCACAGACCTGCTGGGTTCTATGGGCGTCGACCCTGCTTAGCAGGCGGCCGGCGGCAGGCTCGGCACCAGGCCGGCCTGGGTGGTAACCCCGGGCCTCCCGCTTGGCGACCGACCGGGAGCGCGTCTTTGAACTTTCCGATTCCAGCGCCCTCGTGCGTCAAATGAGGTAACAGAACCTGCCATGCAACCAGCCTCGAGGGGTTGCTAAGAGAAATAACGACCTACTGCGAGCCCAGAAACGTACTCAGTGTTGGTTCTCTTGCGTAATTATTTTTATGGTTGAAACGACTGAAGAATCACGCTAGGATCGGACCAGAACGAGAGCCTCGCTCATGGTCTCAAATACAGCAGCTGCAGGAGGTTTGCAGGGTCCTGAAGGATCCCGGGATGAAGGCACACGCCCACCAAACATTCGGCTCAACAGTAACCAGGCCGCCCTAGTGATGGGCACGGGGCGGGGTGGTGGGCCGGTCAGTTGGTTGGTTGGTCGGTCGGTTTTAGGTTGATTTAGTGGCACATAAGCCACCAGGCAGCCGTGAGCACCGATGCCCGCCGGGCACCGGCGCTCACAGCTGGGCGGCTCCGGGAAGGGCCACCCTTGGGCTGAAGGAGGGAGATGGGAGCTCGGCAGCCACACCCGTAAGCGTGACCCGTTGCCAGCTCCCGCCTCGCTTCTCGTGTCTAACGCTACCGGCAGCAGCGGAATCCGACCTTCTCTGGAGAAGAAAACATCCCCCTTTCCGTTGTCGCCTTTCCCGGGTGCGGGAGGCGGGGCCGGGGTAAGTCTGCGGAAAGGAAGGTCCGCGCGACCGGGCTTCTCGCGCTGGGACGCTCTGCTCTCGGCCCCCCCTCTTGCTGAGAAACGGCGCTACGCCGACGTAGGACTGACCCCGCTTCACCGAGACGGGTGGGGCTGGAAGGAAAGCTGGTCCTCGAAGGAGCGAGAAGCTCGAGGACAGTGGGACAGAAGCAGAAGAGGAGATGCAGGGAAAGAAATCGGGAAGGCCGCCCGGCCGGGAGCGGTTGGGGGGGCGTCGTCTGCGCACCAGAAAGCGCTGCCGGTTCAATTCCCGGGCGGGCGCACACGTGGCTTCAGGGGTTCGATCCTCTGTCAGCGCGTGGGAGACACCCCCGGTCGTGGTCTCTCTCTCACTAAAAATCAGGAAGCGTGTCCTTCTACACGCCTGCGGTTGGCCACGGCCTGCCAGCTCCCCGTCCCTGGCTGCCTTCCTTTCACGGCCAGACACTTTGCTGGGTGACGTGACCAGACGCCTGGTGACAGGCGGAGTCCCGTGCGGGGAACTCGTCTCGGCCGGCCCGGTGACAGTCGGCAGCTGTTAGAAGCCATCAAGGTCGCCTTCGGAGATTCTTGGGAAACGTTTAGCAGGAGAGCCAAAGCACATTCTCTGCGGGCGCTGCCCTGGGAAACCCCTCGGGCTCAGGCCTCTCCCGCGAACCAAGCGGCGACTATACATCGGCGTTCCCACGCCCACCGCGACGGGGAGCCAGTGCCCCTGAGCCATCAAGGCCTCGGGACACCCGGCGACTGGAGGAGAGGCCTTAGAGTGGACAGCGGGCCCGGCGGGGAGCATCAGTGAAAGGCAGAGAGTGCGCTGTTGACGCAGGGGGTCGAATATTAGAAATAAATCAGAAAGGAACCTTGCAGCACGCGAGACCCCGCCTCTGCGCAGGTGCGTCGGTTACGGAAACGGGCCATTCAGAGGCCAGGTGAGGCCGCACAGGTGAGGTGGCGCCGGATTCTGTCTGGCGACACTTAGCCACAAACTCGTAACCCAGGGAAGGACTCAGGACGTTCCCAGCCGCGCCAGGCTTTCCAGGAAAAAATATTCTGAACCACCTTAAAAATATGGGAAGAAAGCACGTCTCTCCCTCTGTCTCTCTCTCTCCCCCAAAGGTGCTTCTGTAGATAAGATGCCTTAACATTCACATCGCCCCTCTCGGCTCCACAGGCCTCTGTTCAGCTGGACAATCTGAACGATGCGCAGCTTAGTTTTTCAAGTAACAAGAAGAAATAAACAATGAGCGAGGAAGAAGGAGGGAAACACGACTCTTCTTCGTGTGTGACCTTCGGCGATGAACCCGAGTCATCAGATGCGCGGACACCTGGCTCCCAGGCCACGCACGGCTGTGAAACACGGAGAAGCTACAAGACGTTCGCGGGGGGTGATCCACAAGCTCCTCGTGTTTGCTGAGGGAAGCAGGCAGTCCAGCCACACTCACCGAGCGCCTACTGTGTGCAAAGCCCTCAGCGCCGGGACGGAGCCACAGTTAGAGACAGACGCCTGCCGTCCCCGCAGACCACGGCTCAGCCCGAGCACAGCGTCCAGGGCTCCTCCTACTCTGGGTTTTCACTTTAACCACAAAACGTATTCATTCTGCTTCTATTTTCAGGAATCCTATGTAAATATGGATGAATCTCTCTGTCCCTAGATTCAGAACAGAAGAGGAAGGTGAACGGGGTGGGAACTGGAAGGCCAGGAAGGAAGGTCCTGGAAAGGCTCCGGGTCGGGGCTGCACAGGCTCCCGGCTCACAGAGATGTTTTTTTTAACACAAATCTAGGACCCCATAGAAAATCTTCTCATCAGAGTTTCCAAGCATGAATTCTAGTTAAACACGCTGAATGAGCCCTGGCTGGTGCGGCTCAGTGGCTGAGTGTCATCCACACACCAAAAGGTCGCCAGTTCTATTCCCGGTCAGGGCACATGCCCAGGCTGTGGGCTGGATCCCGGTAAGGGGCCTGCAGGAGGCGGCGCTGGATGATGTTTCTCTCTCTCTCTCCCTCTCCCTTCCTCTCTCTCTATAAATCAAGACAAATATATATTTTTTAAAAGATGGAATGTCTTTCTCAACCTAGATTCTTTTTAAAAAATCACCGAATGGCATCCAGCAGGGCGGAACACGTTCACGTTGTGTAGGAAAATATGAGTGTATAGAGCCACCCGACAATGTTCTGTTTCCTCTAACAGAGCCTGGCGTCCAGCCTTCAGCTCCAGCGTTGGGAGCGAGGGGCTCAGCAGACTGTGTCTGTGCACATCTGTACGTCCTTGGGGATGGAAGGAATGTTCCCGCCTCCGCCTGATGCTGTTGAGATGTAAACAATTTTCCTTTTCAGAACTCAGTTTCCTGAGCATAAATAAATATGTAAGAGTGTGTGTGTGCATGTGTGTGTGCATGCGTGTGTGTGCGTGTGTGTGCGTGTGTGCGCGTGGTGGCCTGAAACGGTGCATCTTACAGTGTGGCCCTCAGGTCACCTGAACTAGGACCCCCGGGGTGCTTCTAAAACTTCAGATTTCTGGTTCATCCATGTTGTTGCAAGTGACATGATTTCCTTTTTTAAAAATAATTATAAATTATTATAAATTAAAATAATTTTTAATTTTTTTTATTTTAAAAACGTTATAATTTAATACTATTCCACTGTGTCTGTACCACATCTCTCTTAGCCACATGTCTGTCTGTGGACCCTCAGGTCGTCTCCATGCCTTGCCTGTTGTGAGCGGGGGAGCAGATATCTCTTCATTTCCTTCAGGCACGAGCCCAGAAGAGGGGTCACTCGATCCGAGAACAGACCTGCCTTTAATTTTCTGAGAACCCTCCTACTGATCCTGTAAGTGGCTGAACCCAATTTGCATTCCCACCAACAATGCGGGAGGAGGGCTCCCCTTTCCCCGCCTCCTCGCCAGCACGTGTTCCGTCTTGCCTTTTTTAATCAAGGCCAGTCTGCCAGGTGTGAGGCAATCACTCGTCGGGGTTTTGGCTTGTGTTTCCCTAATGACTGGCGAGGGTGGCACCTTTTCACGCACCTGAAGCAAAGGTCACTGGACGAGGTGCTGGGTACGTCCCTTCGCTCGTTCGTGGTGGTCGTGTCATAAGGTGCACACCTATCAGATGACCCTGCTGCACACCTGAGACATACAATCTTTAATTTGTCAGTTATACTGCGGTTAAGCTGGAAAAACACTGAGGTTTCTGGACCACACTTCAGACACGCCCGTGAGAATTCCCCGGGGTGAGGCTGCCTGGGGGGCTCTGCACAGCACAGCCGCGGGGACCCTGGATTAGACTCTCTCCGGGTCTGTGCAAGCAGATTCAGTCGTCATCCAGGAGCCAGCTGGACGCCTTCTGGGCCCAGTTACCTCTCATTCCTGCGCAGCCCTGTCCTGGTCCCCCCGCGAGGTCGGTTAAGTCACATTCAGCCTGAGGCATAAGCCAGAGAGTTTCAAACGGGAGCTTCCAGGGGCTGCACCAAGGGTCTACCGGGAAAGGATCTGCTAAGTACATCCATGCACAGGATGCTTTAAAAATATATATATAACTATTGGGCATAACAAGGTGGGGAAAATGCTCTATCCTGGAATGAACTGTCCAAAGGGCCTCCCCGTTTCTGCCTGTGAGGTGGGTCGTACGCAGTAAACCGCAGGCAGAGGCTCCATAGAGAAGCTGCGGAGCCAAATCCTCTCCTCGCTGCCTAAAGTGTTGGGGGGGGGGGGGCTGCGACGTTCTTTATTCGGCTTGTAAAAGAAATACGGGCCTCGGCCCTGAAGGAACCCAGAGAACGGCTGACGTAGCTTCGGGAACAGTTTCTACAAAGATTAAGGAGTTTCCACCATTGTGTCTAACCCGGTGCTGTGGAGCCGAAAGGGAAACGCCTCCGGCGGTGCGAGAGCCGGGACTTGTCCCGTCCCCAAAAGACCACGACCCTCAGGTTCCTGCAGCGCGTCTGTTGCTGTCCTATCACCCGACTCCTTACACAGGGGACACGGATTTGGGAGGGAACAGGGTGGACGTCGTCTGCGCTGATGTGCAAACAACCCGAAAAGCCCCGACGTCAGGTTCTCCTGAGGAGGGGGGAGTGGCCCGGGGAGGGGGACACCTGGCAGTGAACCCTGTACCGCGGGCGCAGGGTTGGCGCGGACGCCGCAGGATTCCGGGACGGTTAAGGCAAACGTCTGTCTTCTCAGCCCGAGCGCCCCCCCCCCCCCGCCTGCCGATCACACCGAGGATTCTTCGCTTCTAACAGCACGTGAGAAAAAGACATCCACTCACCCCCCCCCACTCCACGCAGCAGAGCGTGTGCGCCGACCAGAAAGGAAACCCACTCAGGCGGGGGTGTTACGCGCAGTCAGACAGGTTTATTGAGAATTCGACAGGCCCGTCCGCCGCTCGAGGCGACGGGGGTCGTGAGGACGGGGGGAAATCCAAAGGTAACACAGGTCTGGGTGTCAAGTTCCTGGACACGTCCCCTCAGGTCACCCGGGCAGATAACCGGAGGAGGCCTGTGGTTTCCATCGTCTTCTCCGGGGTTCTGGGCGAGGTCTGAAGGGCAGGGACCGGTCAGCGGCCGAGCGGCGGGGGCCGGAGCGGGTGGGGGGCTCTGAGCCCCGGGGCCGGGCCCTCAGTACAGGGCGTAGGGCCAGTACCTCCGGTAGCTGAGGCACCCGCCGTAGCCGTAGCCACAGCCGTAGCCCACGGGGGAGTAGGTGCTGCCAAAGCCACAGCCCACGCTGTAGCCCAGGGGGTAGCCGTAGCTGCCCCAGTAGCAGCCGGGGAAGACGGTGCCGGAGAAGTTGCCGCAGTTCATGCTGTCGGAGCGGAGGGTGCAGGGGAGGCCTGTGCCGGGTGTGCTGGCTCCCGGCCTCCCCGCTTCCCTTATATACGGGGCCGAGGGGCGTGGCCCACAGCACAAGGCCTTCATTTTCATTCTTGACATCAATTTGCATCCCCAAAAAAGCTCATTAACTTGTTTTACTCTTGCCTAAGAAGTCTTTACAGTTGCTAAGTAAGCTCTCTGGGTAGGAGTCCTTCCAACACAGTGTGTCCCTTCCCTAAAAAAGGCAGGGCGGGGACTTCAAAGCCCTGGGACGTGGAGACCGGACCGAGGCGCGAACCTGTGCGGGGACCGCGGTGCCCCCGGATCAGGCTGCGAAACACCCAGAAACGGCCTGAGGTCGAACGGCTGCTCCGCCCGCTTGCTCCCTGAATTTCCACAGGGACATGCAGATGGAATTCCATTAGTACGTGCCGAATAAATTCATGAATGAAATCGTAAATACTCAGTGAGGCCGCCCCAGAATCGAGGTATTAGGGTTACTGGATTAGAGAATTCTCTTTGGGGCAGCAAGACCAATGCAATGGGGCTCATTGGAAAGGCTCTTTTATTTCGTGTCTGCTTGTAGTCACCCTGTTTAGAAAACTGGTTAAACATTTTACGTGAATTATAGGCCTCCCCCGAATTATCTCTAATATCACATTTCTAGACCACGGCCCGGAGACCACTGCCCGGACTACTAATCTTATAATTGTAAAAAAAAAAAAAAAAAAAGAAATTAAAAAAAGGAATTTGTGAACTGATCCTAGAAACGAATTGTCGAACAACTATGATTTGTTGGTCTGATACACTTTTTGACATAAATGTTGAAAATAATAACATAAAAAACAGAAAATCGAATGGGGAATTTTACCCTAAAATGTACATGTTTTTTCCTATGAGGCCAAAAAAACTAGATCATCTGTCAAATCTGATGATCTCGCAAAGGGCCGGGTAACAATATTAAATCAACATTATTTTACGCTTAGAATGACCACACGGCCCCAGAGAGGGAACGAAGGTCATTCCTCTCTAAACAGAAATGAATTCTCAAGTGTGACGTAAAGGGCCAGCGAGACCGATCGAAACTCACCTGGGCCGCGCGCGACCCAGTAAATGACCCTCAGACACCCGCAGCGAGGTCCCTGGCGTGGCCTTAGCCAGGAACTTTCAGAAAACACGACAGAGGAGGCAGAGAGAGGCGGGTGCGCAGCTCTCAGGCGTCGCTTAGGGGGCGCAGAACGGCCGTGTTTTCACGCTAGCCCCCCGCCTTGACCTCCGGCCTCGGAGGTGACTTTCCTGCCTGTTACAGCGGCTACGACGTGAATTTCTGGGAGCACCCAGAGGTCCCAGGTTCAGTCCCAGGACAAGGTGAGACGCGCGAAAAAACAAAATGATGGCGGCATTGTGACCACTAACAGCTTAATTACGGCGGAGGCAGCTCTGAGGACACACAGGGCTGCCCAGCACCCTCCCTGCCCACAAAGCTGTGTGGCCGCCGGGTGACTCGGCATCTAAACCCCGACGCTCCCTGTGACTTCCAGCCGAGTCACTCGGGGTTCAAACAGGCTCCGCCCCTGAAGCACAAAAAATCCAACAGCGGTCCAGCCCTGAAAACCGAGGAATGCTTGACGTGGTGTTTCTACTGTCCTCACATTGCCCTGCCTCACAGAGAAAAACGCTGATAACGTTGGCACAAGAAAATAATTAAACAAAAATAACACTGCCCGAGATAAAGGAAAAGAGATTTGAGCGGATGCCCAAGTGCAATTACGAGGCTCCGTCTGCACGAGCTCCCCCCACCTGCCCACAGCCCGGGAGCCTCGCCTTGGCCCCAGGGCGACAAGCCCAGCTCTGCGTCTGAGCAGTAACCGCGATTAAACATTAAAATATAACGTCTTTTAAAAACTGAAACGCCACTTACAGTTCTGAGTTTTGTCTAGAAATTCTACAGGAGGTCCTAACAGAGGAATATTTAAGGGGAAAACATTATTTATCAACCAGTCATTAAAAATATAATTAGTAGATGCCCGGCTGACGGCCGAGCGGTGGAGCATCGACCTAGAATCCAGGGGATCGGGGTTCGATTCCCGGTTGGGGTGCAGGCCCGGGTTGCGGGCTCGATCCCTAGTCGGGGGCCTGCAGGAGGCGGCCGACAGACGTTTCTCTCTCCTCGATGTTTCTCTCTCTCTCTCCCCCTTCCCCTCGCTCTAAAAAAAAGTCAATTAAAAAAAAAAGAAACATATTCACAGGTTTCAGGGGTTCAGAGTGAGCAACTCTGGGGGCTCCCCTCATCCAGCCTGACACCCACCTAATTCCAGCCACCGATTTATGGGCCTCAAAACTAACCCGGTGACATTTCCCTCCGCACGTCTGCTTCCCCAGCCCCAGTGTTCACAGAACCCACCCGGGGACACAGACACAGACTCAGTAGCTCCCCATGGCTTGTAGGGGAAAAATTTATTTTTTTTTTTAAATATGTCTTTATTGATTTCAGAGAGAGGAAAGGAGAGGGAGAGAGAGAGAGAGAAACATCAATGATGAGTCATTGGTTGAGCCCGCAACCCGGGCATGTGCCCTGACGGGGAACCGAACCCCGATCGCCTGGATCCCAGGTCAACGCTCAACCGCTGAGCCACGCCCGGCTGGGCCGGGAAAATATTTTTTAATCTTTAAACTGAACTAAAAGCCCCTGACTCACTCTGCTGAAGCTCCGCCGACGGACTTTCAGCTGCTTCTCGCCCTGAAGCCTGAGGCTCGCCCTGTGTCCACCTGGAATTTTCTTTTCTCATCAGCTCCTCCTGGGGGCTGACGACCTTCAGAGACCAGCTCGGTCCGTCCCCTGGGAGGCCCTCCTGCCCCCCCCCCCACCGGCTCAGGCCCACCTGGTGTGACCGGGACCCATCGCTCGGGGTCGCCCTTCGTCCCACCTTGTCTGTGTGGCCGATCCCGCCTCCTGACTCGCCCGCGTCAGCGAAACAGCGAAGCCTCCATGCCGGGCTCCCCGCTGAGCGTAACATAGACCTTCAATCACGATCAGTCGGATGAATAAGTGGATGAATGAAAACTGTAAACCTCGCTTGGCCACTCACTTATGTGAGGATTTAAGGAAATCACTTTTCTGGCCCCAAGTCATTCAACTGTAAAATAAAGTCAATTGGCTTCCTGGGACTCACCGGCTTAACCGTCTGTGAGCCGAGCCTCAGAATCGCTGATGAGCCGAGATTACGATCCCGCCCTCCCTCCGTCCCTCCGTCCCTCCCTCCCTCCCGCCCGCGTTTGGTCGGCCTAGCTGGCCACGGGAGCTCCTTGCTGGCTGTGCTACGCGCCTGCTAAGACACACGGACGTGCTCCCAGCCGCTGTCCTGGGACAAACCAGAGGCCGTGGTGGGATCCCCGGTGAGACGCAGTGAAAGCCCTACAAGAGTTTCAGAAGTTTAGCCTGCGCAAGACTCGCCCGGGCCCAGCCGCGCTGCCCAGTGGCCGCGCTTCATCCCTGGGCCACGAGGTCGTGGTTCAGGCCCGGGTTGTGGGCTCGATCCCCAGGAGGGGCGCGCAGGACGCAGCCCATCAATGTTTCTCTCTCCCTCTCCTTCCTCTGTCTCTAAAAAAAAATCAATAAAAACATATTTTCTTTTAAAAGGAACGGTTCCAGATACTTGTTTAAATGCACATTTCTGAGCGTCAGGCTCTGAGTCATGGGTCTGGGGTGGGGCTGAGGGATCTGGCGTCCTGGTGAAGGTGGGGCTTTGTCGCCCCGAGAAGGCTGCGTGTCCTGGAGGGGTGTCGTCTTCAACAAACCCACAGCTTAAAACCGGAGGAGAGAAAGCAGACGGCTCCTTCGCAGGCCCGACAACCAGAGTTGACATGATATTGTCACCGGCAACTTTGCGCCCAGGGGCCGCCGGCGACGTCGGGAGGCATTTTTGTTCGTCATGACTCGGGGATGCTGTTCACATCGGATGGGTGTAGATAGGCCGGGGGCTGCCAAACCCCCCGAAAGCACAGGACGGCCCCCTCCCCCTCTCCACTCCCCCAACACAAACCTATCTGACCCAAAATGTCCATAAATCTAGGTCGAAAATATGCCAAAGTCAAGCTCAGTGCCGTGCGATGTGACTGGCCGGCACTCTACCCAAGTGCCGGCCAGAACCTGCTGACCGAGTCCCGGGGCTCCCCTGAGACACAACTCCAGCGACTTGCTTTCTCATCGCGTTTGGGGCTCAGCCATGTTTGCGAGGCTTCGCGGTTAATTATCAGAGCCAGCCCCTAATTACTGAAGTTGGCTATTTGATGTAGAACCCATGTGGTTTTCTTGAAAAATAATAGGATACCACAACAATGCCCTACGCACAACAGGCTCGCCGGCCCCGTCAGAAACTCCCCGTGAGCCTCACAGCCTCCACGAAGCAGCAGTCCCAGGGCAGGCACGTTTCTGCGGCAGCTTTTGATCCCTGGTGGGCGTGGGGGCAACGTCAGCACCTCCCTCTGCGCTCGGGGTGCCGATCGGAGGAGCCGATCGGAGGAGCCGGGCTCTGCTCCGCGTGACCCGGGGTGAGACCCGCCCCTGAAAGTGTGCGGACCTGGCACAGCCCCACCGCCTGAGCCGCTGGAGGAGCCAAGGGGGAGAAAGGCGGCCTCCTGTTTCCTGGTGCGGAGAGGAGTCTTACTCGCCCTTCCGGTGCCCTTTGGAAGGCCTGGGGTCATGTCCTTCTGATGACCTTGAAAGTAATGCTTCCTATTACTGCCAAGGAACAAGCGATGGCAAACTCCGTCTCCTGGAAGCATTGTCTTCAGAGTCTTTGCTGACCATGAACTTAATATAAAAATAAATAAATTTACATCTAAAAATGTAAGCCGGCCGGTGTAGCTTAGTGGTTGAGCGTCAACCCATGAACCAGGAGGTCACAGTTCGATTCCCAGTCAGGGCACATGCCCCGGTTGTGGGTTCGATACCCAGTCGGGGGCCTGCAGGAGGCAGATCAATGACTCTCATCATTGATGTTTCTCTCTCTCCCTCTCTCTTCCTATCACTGAAATCAACAAAAACATAGTTTTTTAAAAAAATAATAATATGCCTGGCCAGGCGTGGCTCAGCAGTTGAGCACTGACCTAGGATCCAGGAGATCGGGGTTCGATTCCCGGTCAGGGCACATGCCCGGGTTATGGGCTTAGGCAGCTGATCAATGACTCTCTCATCATTGATGTTTCTCTCTCTCTCTCTCCCCCTCCTTTCCTCTCTCTGAAATCAATAAAGATATATTTTAAAAAATAAGAATAAATAAATAAATAAATAAATAAATAAATAAAGGCTATAAAAAATAAATTTTAAAAAATTAGGACCTATGTCCCCAAGATTTCTCTAGCTTAAAATGTAAGGTTGTTCACTGGGAAAGTCTTAAGGACTCTGAAGTGGTGACGCCGGGCCCCGGGCGTGGGAAGGGGGCGCAGCCGACAAGCAGGACAAACAGGCTGCCGCGAGGGAAGGGCGGCCGGAGAGAGGAGAAGGAACAGTCACAGCCGTACAGATGCCCATCGCCAACACCAGCGCCAGAGCCCAGAGCACGTCGCTGAAAAGGAGCTGGTGCCTGAGAAGAGGGCGTTTTTAGAGACGACGGTAGCCGGGGCCGTGAGGGGTTGGTCGGGAGATGCTGAGAGGGCCCCGTCCGACGGGCCTCAGAGGCGAGCGGCGTTTCCACTCACCCCCAGGAACTCCCCTCTGCACTTTCAAGGGCTTTCCCTCTACCCTCCATGGGAATAAAATAGCAATAAAAATGTTTTCGTACAAAGAGCAATGAAAAGTAGAACAAAAGTATAGGAAAATAATTTTTTAAACCCTTTTTCTCTTTCTGCTGAAAATAATACCATTTTGTCCACTTTTTAAAAATCAAGAGTGAGCCCTGGCCGGTGTGGTTCAGTGGTTAGAACATCAGCCCACGGAGGGACTGAAGGGCCCCGGGTTCAAGTCCAGTCAAGAGTATGTACCTCGGTTGCAGGCTCGATCCCCGGGCCGGCTTGGGGCACGTGCGGGCGGCAACCAATTGCCGTCTCTCTCTCTCTCTCCCTGAATTTCTCTCTCCACCGCCTCCCTCCCGCTCTCTCCATAAATCAATGGAAAAAAATATCCTCAGGTGACGATTAACAAAACAACACGAAACAAATATTAAACACCATGTATTTAACTTTCGAGGGCCAGGATTATTTCTCTCCCTGTCCCGGAATCTCAGGACGGTGCCAGCCTGTGCTACTGGCCAGCATCTGTTGAATGAGCGCCTCCCGCGGGTCGTCGGCGCCGCAGGCCGCGGAGTCTCTGTCATGGAGTTTACAGGCCCCAGGTTCTTAACCCCGTGGCCGGAGCCCGGTCGCACTCCACACGCACATGAGCGAGATTTTCCAACATGCTGGGCCCGTGAAGCAGTTACAAGCCTGGAACAGTTGTTGAGCATCTCTCTGGAACAGTCGGGGTGCGATGAGTATTTCATCCATGAACAAATTAGCTTTAACGCCAACATAGAGGATTTTGCTTCGATAAAGCACAGATCCCCCAGGAAGTGAGACGAGAAGTATCTCTAAGTGCCAACTATGTATCACTGCCAGGGCCTTGGAGGCAACATTGTTCTGATGCTGCTCCGCGCACACCCAGAGGGCGAAACACTGTGTCATCAGCTGCCGTCTTCCCTTTATTGACCGGATCTTGGAAACCCCTAAACACAGAGGTTCCCAACCGAGCTCCTTTAGTTAAACTCTCCCAACATTCGGTGGGTTCACACCTCTCTAGAGCTGAGCTCTATCGACCGTAGGAACAGGCGAAAGAACCAAAAGGGAACTGTCACTAACGAGAGGAAACGAACTTTCTTAGCGCTTAACAGCTGAAAACCGTGCCTGTTTATAATCAGCATTAAATTTAGGACTTTTGTTGTTGTTGTAAATCCTCACCTGAGGATATTTTTTCCATTGATTTTTTTTTTATATATCTTTATTGCTTTCAGAGAGAGGAAGGGAGAGGGAGAGAGAGAAACATCAATGATGAGAGAGTCATGGATCGGCCGCCTCCTGCACGCCCCCGACTGGGGATCGAGCCTGCAACCCGGGCCTGTGCCCTGACCCGAAACCGAACCCCAATCTGGATCCCAGTCGATGCTCACTCAACTCCTGAGACATGCCGGCCGGGCTCCATTGATTTTTAATGAGAGTGGAAGGGAGGGAAGGGGGAGGGGAGGGGAGAGAGAGAGAAACATGGATGTGAGACAGACACACCGATGGGTTGCCTCCCACACGGGGATCAAACCTGCAACCCAGGGGCATGCCCTTGACCAAGAAGCAAACCAGAGACCCTTCGGTGTGCAGGCCGACACTAACCACTGAGCACACCAGCCAGGGAAAATTTACGATGTTTTAATGAAATTTTAAAAAATTGAAATCTCCAAAAAAAAATGACAAGATGTGAGGCACCCCCCCCCCCCGTACAGTCTGAAATCGGAATGAGGTTTGGTTCGAGCCGACCATTACGGGGGGACGCTGGTTGCCGAGGTCCAAAGCACAAACGCAGAGTAAAGAAACAACCAAAACAAAGACGTTGGTGCTGAATAAATTAGATTTATTAAGAGACGGACAGGGGACCCCTCCGACCCACGCCCGGTCTGTGATGCGTGGACGTGCGTGCAGAAGGAAACGTACAGGAGCAGAGCACCCGAAAGAGGCCAGCGACTTGCTTTGCTGCTAAAAGTCGGGTGCATCGGAGAAAGGCGTCCTCCTGTCTTCGTGGGAGGTGTCAGCCCAGCGTCGGGCGCCTGGGTGGCCCGCACGGAAGACCAGATGTCAGCGGGAAGTCAGCGAGGAGACGGAAGAGGCATCTGCCCGGCGCCTGGAGGCGGGAGGACCGTCGTTGCCCTTCGGGTCCTGCCGCATCCCAGCGCCTCCAGAGCCCGGGCCCTTCAGTAGGTGCTGTAGCCGAAGCCCGAGCCCGAGCCCCAGGGCCTGTAGAAGCTGCCGCCGTAGCCGCAGCCCAGGTTGCCGAAGTTGCTGCCACCGAAGCTGTAGCCCAGGGAGCCGTAGCCGGTGCAGCCGAAGCCATAGCTCAGGGGGGAGCCCAGGGGCACGACGCAGTTCAGGGGGGTGGCTCGGTAGGTCCCGTGGAAGTTGGTTCCGTAGCAAGGGTAGCCGGGGAAGTAGTTTCCGCAGCAGAAGAAGCGGGTCATGGTGGCAGGAGCGGAGGGGGCTGGATGGACAGCGAAGAGTAAGGTACCGAGTGGGAATGAAGCTCTCCTCCTGCACAGGGCTTTTTATACCTCAGCCTGGTGGGCTGGGCACGCGGGGCCAGACAGCTGCCCATTAATCTGCATAAATAACTCCAGCGTTTGCTAATAAATGCACATAAAGCAGCCCACAGACTCGTTGCCCACATTTTTGTCGGCTTCTTTGTTTGCGAAGGAATGTGTCCAGTCATCAGGCCCCAGGCTGCCCGCCCCACAGCTGGATTCTTTTCATCAGTGTCCACGGTTTAACTGCTGCTCCGAAGGCATCGCAAGACTCTTTGAATCCCCACTGTAACCTCCTAAAAGAGCTTCAGCAACAATGTAAACACCTCTGTGGCTTCTTGACGTTCTCTCCACATATTACTCAAAAACTCTGCCTGCCAACCGTGTGGGCACGGAGTTTCTCTGCAGAAAGCAATCGCCGCTCCAGTTATTTGGAAGTCACGGTGGCGACTGCAAAAACACTGTGGATGGACTAACTGCTGCTGATGGCTCCCTTTGAAATAGCTCACTTTATGTTCTGCAAATTTCACCTCAATGATACTTTTTAAAAATTTTAAAACATCGCAACGCAAATCCATCAGGAGTCTTTTTGCAGAGGCTACAAGAACACCCAATAACAAGACGGCTGTGAACAGCCAACCAGTCATTTTCCTGTGTTTCATTTATGAGCATGCTTGTTGACACGCTTTTTTTTTTTTTTTCATGGAGAACATACAGTCCTCGGCTGTAAATCACCGTGAACTCTGCCAGGCTTGTCCTGCTGCGGAGATGCCACACGGGCTGAGTGGTGGGGGCTTAGTTTCAAAGCCGCATTACGCCCGGCTGGTTTCTCACTGACTCCTAGTAACACACGCCCGGTTGCCACTGTGATTTACTACGAAACACTAGCTACGTTTAGGATGCAGCACCTACCTCTGCTCACACTTGGCCCTGTGTGGCCACATCGCAGGACAAAGGTAAACCAGACTGAGCTCAGCAAAGCTAAAAATATTCCAAATGAAATGCCTAGAAAACAACTTCAGGGACATAAGCACCTGGATTCTCCGGAAGTAGGAAATGAAAACTCCCTGGACACCAGCTCCTGATGGTTACTGCCCCTTGATGGGGGGTCACAGAGCCTAACAGGCGAAGCTAACTATTCCGGTCGGATATCGCTCTTTGCTAAGCTCCCGCCTCCCTGGGGCTCCCTGCCAGGGGAGCTACCCGACAGATCACTTATGTCAGTGGACATGGTTTCTTTTATTCTACAAACCGATTCCTTGTGGTGAGTTTATAGTTGGAGAGAATCAAAAGAGAAGGTCTGGCCCTGCTCGGTGTGGCTCAGTGTTTAGACCATCAGCCTGCACACCAGAGGGTTAAGGGTTCGATTCCTGGTCAACGGCACGTACCTGGGTTGCAGGTTCGATCCCCTGCCCCAGGTGGGGTGCGTGTGGAAGGCAACCAATCAATGTGTCTCTCTCACATCGATGTTTCTCTCTCTCTTTCCACCCCCATCCCCCTGTCCCTTCCACTCTCTGTTTGAAAAATCGATGGAAAAAGTATCCTTGGGTGAGAATTAAAAATTAATTAATTAAAGATATGGTCTATTTTCAAAAGGAATGAATTAAAATGATAAGAGGCTGTGTCCTCAAGGGTGCAGGTTACGCAACCTCTACGTACATAAGCTGATCCGTAAAACTCAAAAAGATGCCTGAGGGTAGGAGAGGGCAGAGGTCGCGCCCTTGTTTAATTGGATGGTTGCCGGGGAAGTGTCACCACTGATGCCACCAAGTCATCCTGTTTGAACCTGTAATTTGCACCTCCTGCCACCAGGGGGCAGTGGTAATCGGCTCGTCTGAGCTGCAGGACGGTTCCCACAGGCAGGCAGAGGCCCTGAAGAAATTGGGAAAAACAAAGAACGTGCTTGAAATTCTAATTTCCACAGCTCTGTCCTCTCCGACTACCCCCATGAAATTCTGGAAATCTGTATTTTTAATTTGTATCTCGGTGATTCTCCAGAGTAATAAATCATCCCGATATTTTCAGGCGACTCTTTATGAGATTTCGAGGAATCTGTCTTTGCCTGGCTGGGAAATGGCCTGGAGCCTCGTATCTGCTTTGTCCACTGGCAGGCGTGCTCAGCGTCCGTCACCAGTGGCCTGTTTCCTGCTGCCTGGTGACGGATGGGGACCATCACCCAGTGTGCTCTGTTGGATTTTTCCAGGACACTCCTGAATGCTGAGGGAAGGACAGCCACGTGGCCAGGTGTTGTCCAGAGGTAAACCCACCTGCACTGGCCTACACATTTCTTACCCACAAATAAGAAAAAGTTAATTAATTTATATATATTCCAAAAAAAATGTATACACACTTTAACAGCTGATGGCTCAATTTTCAAAATGAAATGAATTTTAAAAAACACTGACTTTATAATTATTCAAAGTGTGTGTATGCATTTTTTGGGACAACACATACATATGTGTGTGCTTGCATGTGCATGTCGTGTGTGCGTGTGCATGTGTGTGTGTGTGTACATATATACTTCTGTTTTTTTCCATTTCCCTATCTCCTTTTGGCATTTCCCAAAGAAAATTTCAGGCCCAGTATCTGATTGTTATTCAACCCTTGTTTCTACTTTAAATATGATGAGTAATAAATATTCAGGGAGGGCTCCCCTGTGCCAGGTTCTGCTCTGAGCACTTTGCATGTACTGCAGATACATTTTACTAACTTATGTGGCAGGAAGACATACTGTCACTTTTCCAAGCACTTATCAAACGTTAATTTAATTTCTACAATGATCTTATGATGTGGGCGTTATGATTTTTTAATAAGGAAACGGACGCCCAAGAGCTGACGTCTATTGCCCGATGTCACATGGCTACGAATCAGCAGAATCAAACTGCTCATCCATCCATGTGGCTCCACTGCCTTTGGTGTTATCAGCAGTTTAAAGGGCTTGTCTGTAAAGAGCCTCAGATCACTGTTATATTCTTGGTAATGTATCAGCAAGGAAAGGCTAGATTTTGCAGCTATAACAAATAAACCAAGATCTCGGTGCTGGGAAAGACCAGAGGTTTACTTTGCGCTCCCACAGCACATCCCCCTCGGGTGGGTGGGTGTCTCGGGTGGATGTCACTCTCATTCAAAGACAAAAGGTGACAGACCTTCCATTGCCTGAACAGAGTGAGAGCTGGAGGGCACATTAATCCAACTCTGTCCTCATTTTATATATGAGGAAAGTGAGGTCCAGGGAAGACAATGAACTATCCAACGTCGCAGTGACAATGTGGAACCTAAAACCAAGAGCCATTGAGTCCTGTCCATTACAGACTTGAATCCAACCAACGGCCAAAAAATTTTTCATTCCACTTTTTAATATGTTTTTGTTGATTTCAGAGGGGAAGGGAGAAGGAGAGAGATAGAACCATCGATGATGAGAGTCACTGGTCAGCTGCCTCCTGCACGCCCCCTGCTGGGGTTGAGCCCACAACCCCGGCACGTGCTCTGACCGGGAATGGAACCCTGACCTCCTGGATCATAGGTCGGTGCTCGACTGAGCCACGCCAGCCAGGCAAAAAAAAAAATTTTTAATTTCTTTTCTGCACCTTACCCCCTACAGTCGACAGGCCTAAGGTGGCCTATGACCCTGCCCACCTCCTGGTACGCACAGCCTTTGAAAATACTTCTCCGGAGTGTGTGTGGAGCCTGTGACCTGCTTCCGATGGTAGAATATGCTGACAATGACAGGCCGTCACCTCTGTGACTACATCACATAACCCTGTGACACGTCTTGCTGACAGACTCTCCCTTGCTGATGTTGACAAAGCAGCCGCCATGCTGTGCAGGCCCCACGTGGCGGGAAACTGGAGTCACCCGCCAGCCACACACGCAGCTCTGTCCCCCGAGAGCCCGCGCTCGGCTCTGCTCTGAGGCCGTCTGTCTTCCAGGGCTGTTATCTTGGGTTTCTATGGAGTTATCACGTTTATTAATTCACTATTGGGGTGACACGGGTTAATAACATCATGTGAGTTTGAAGTGTGCTCTATAGTACATTCCTGCATCTTGTATTGTGCACTCTCCACCCGAGGTCGATTATTTCTCCTACCACTGCCGGGGAGGTGGCGGAGCGGAGGCAGGGGCCCGTGTTTAGTCCCTCATTTTGATACAAGGCCATTTCCAGGGTAATTTTCACTGTGTTATGCTGCCTCCCCCAAAAATCCATTTATAGACATTTTTCCTGGAACTGAATTCTGGCGGGGACTTTTTATAATGGTTTTTGGAAGTACTATTCGGCCGCTACAAATTGTATTTACGAAGAACACGGAATGGCATGGCCAAACGCTCACGCTGCAACGGTAAGCAGTAACGCGGTATAAAAACTGTATACTGAGTTCTGTCCTCAGGCAAAACTGAAGCCACACTAACGAGTGGCTTTCACAAGACACAGAGAGGGGCTCAGAGCGGACCTGGGGACGCCCAGCAGAGCGGTGCAGGGGTGCAGGGGTGTCCAGTTACTCGGTGCTCCAGCTACCTCCAGGGCTACACTGTATCCAGGTTTGCTTGTTGGTCGCTGGGCTGCGGTCACACACAGACTGTGCTAAAGCTACATTTTAATTTCTTTTTGTTTGTTTTTTAAAACTCTCTGGCAGGTATTTTTTTTTTTTCTCCATTGCTTTTTTCAGAGAGAGTAGGAGGGAGGGAGAGAGATAGAGAGAGGTGATGGGTTGCCTCCCGCACGTGCCCCAACCGGGGCCAGGGATCGAGCCTGCAAACCAGGTACGTGCCCTTGGCCGGAACCGGACCTGGGACCCTTCAGTCCGCAGGCGGGCGCACTAACCGCTGAGCCACACCGGCCAGGGCTAAAGCTACATCTTAGCAAACACTAGACGGAGTTTGGACTGAGTCTCTCCTATTAATTTCATGGTCGTTATGGGATTCCTCTAGAAAATGAAGCATCTGGTGTTTAAAGACAAAGACGGAGCCTTAACTGCAGGAACTAATTAGCATCTGCAGGTCACGTTCCGTCTACTAGAAAGAAGCCGAGAAGCGAGGTCCCTCTGCGGAACTGGGCCGGACCGAGGCTCGTTCCACTCGGGTGGCCTGTGCTTCACCCTAACAAAGGGCACCATTTTTGACTCACTGAGAGATTAAAAAAACAAAACAAAAAAGAATAAAGTAAATTCCTCCATCTCTGTTCAGAGTCATAACTGAGATTCCCCGAGTTTACGCCGGTAAGTTTTTTCCCATTACTGTATTAATAAATTTCTATTTTCTCTGCCAAGAATACTTGGAGGCGCTGTGAGTCCCCCACAGCCAATCTTTGTTAATACTCAACACCATATTCTAAAATTGCCTCTCTCTTTTCTCATAAAATTTCCACGCTCTTAGGGCCAAACAGCACCAGTCAGGTATGAGCAGGATGTGGGGCCTGAGGAGTCGGTGGGGAAATCCAAATAAATCAATTCTATTAAATTAACTATGTGACCAGCAATCCTTAATTGATGAAATTTTAGTCACAAAAAAGGGAGTGATTTTGACTGGGTGGAAATTGCATTTCAGGGACCATTAAGAGAGTCGTAAATCACACCCTAAGTCCTGTTTCACCTACTGCAAAGTCCACGCCGCCGGCCGCCCAGCCTCCTCGCAGGAGACAAACCTACAAAACCCTAAGTTCCCGCCCATCCCCCACACGCAGCAGAAAATGAAGTTGTCTGGTCAAAAGCCGGCTAGAGAGGACCACTGACGTGCAAAATAAGCGAGTCAGAGAAAGACAAGGTCCCATGATCTCACTCATATGTGGAATCTAATGAACAAAATAAACTGACCAACAACATAGATCCAGAGACGGGGAAGCAGGGAGCAGACTGAGGCATCTGGGGGGGCTGGGGGGGTTAACCTAAGAACTCCACGTGCACATGTGCATAACCGGTGGGCACAGACGATAGTGTGGGGAAGGTCTGGGGTGGGGCGGGAGCCAAGTGCAGGGGGAGCCATGGGGAAATAAAAGGGGGGACATCTGTAATACTCTCAACAATAAAGATAAAAATTAATAAATAAGTAAAACATAAATAAAATAAAATAAAATAAAATAAAATAGCAAAATTGCTTCCACGCTTTGGAGATTAAAAATCTTGAGACTGAAACCTCGTGTGAGATAATCAATCCCAGATCGTACCCAATGGCTCTGGAAATTAACATGCACCCTCATATTTTAGCAAAGTCTCGATCATTTACATGAAGCATGGACTTTCGACATACTGCTCATTACTGTCACCCAAGAGTAGCTGCTTCGAAGAAAACTGGTATAAAAATGATTCCTCCAGCTGGCCCAGGGTAGACGTGTTGAAAGTTTAACGGGTGAAATATGTGAACACCAGCGTTGATTGACCAGCCATGACTACTTACTAGAAAACAAAAACAGGACATGTTTACCTCCTTTACACAGAGGGAACAGAGAAAACAGGTAAACAGGCCCCTCTGAAACTCGAGAAAAGCTTGGCCTTGGCGGTTCAGTATGAAAGGAGGTCGGTTCTGGACAAAGACAAGCTGGAGTCTCAGCTGCGTGTGCGGCGAAGCGGCTGACCGCGGCCATTAGCTGAATGTGCACCTTCGAAACGCTGTTGCACAGAACACACAGCCCAGCCCACAGCCTTGTCCTTGGCCTGGGGCTCAAGGTCATCGGAAGCCATGGTAGCCGAGAGAGGACCCCTTGACCAGCAGCTGAGAGCACAGACGTCCCACTGAGGATGTTACTAATGGACGGGTGAAGTCAAATCCATGGTCCAAAGAGGTCCCAGTGGCAGAAGGAACGGCCTGTGTCTGGACTGAGGAGCAGGGGTTAGGTTTTCCTAAGTCAGGCACTCAACAGCCACTGTTTGCTCAACTCTGACGTGGAACCGTCGGCCGTTCAATGAGACAATCAGAATGAAACATGCCCCATAAATAGTACAGAATAACTTACTGTCCACTACTCATAATTACTGTGAATACTCTTGCAACTAAGAGTGAGTTCTTTAATTCAGTAAATCAAATTCCATTTGCATTATGTATATATAAAGCCCAAGGAAAAACAGAGAGAGTTTTGAAATCTCATATTAAAGGTTTTAGAAAACAAGGCAGGGCATAACCTGATAAGTGACTCTCTGATAAATTCTCGTCATATTAAATTAGATACAAATTATGCACAGTTAAGAATTCTACAACTTGATATCAAAAAATGAACAATTTGATCAAAAAATGGGCAGAGGACCTGAACAGACATTTTGCCAAAGAAAACATAAAGCTGGGCAACAGACACATGAGATGTGCTCAATATCACTAATTGTCAGGGAAATAGAAATCAAAACCACAGTGAGGTATCACCTACACCTGTCAGGATGGTTGGTATCAACAAGACAAGACGTAACGAGTGCCGGCGAGGCTGCGGAGAAAAGGGGACCCTCGCACACGGCCAGTGGGAGTGCAGGCCGGGGCAGCCACTGTGGAAAGCAGAGTGGAGGTGCCTCAGAAAATTAAAAATAGAGCTACCATATAATCCAGCAATTCCACTTCTGGGTACTTATCCAAAGAAACCAAAAACACTAATTTGTAAGGATATATGCACCCCTATGCTCATTGCAGCATTGCTTCCAATAGCCAAGAAATGGAAGCAACCTAGGTGTCCAGCGATAGATAAAGAATATGTCACACACACCATGGAATATTACTCGGCGATAAAAAAGAATAAAATGTTGCCGTTTGTGATAATATGGATGGGCCTAGAGGGTGTTTTGCTAAGTGAAATAGACAGAGAAAGACAAATACCATATGAGTTAACTTACCTGTGGAATCTGAAAAACAAAACAGAAACAGGCTGATAGATACGTAACCAACCGATGGTTGCAAGAGGAAAGGGGCAGGGGAAGGCGAAGGAAAAAACAAAACAAAAAATTCTGAACTTTATCGTCATAAGACACATTAACATTTGATCACTGGGTGAGATTTTAACAGTGTTTATAGTGCAGATGACAAAAATTAAAATTTTACTTAGCTAGGCTTTTATAGTAGATTTTATCATATGAAGAGAGCACGTGCTATAGACATAGTCTTGGTTTTGTCATTTCTCTCAGGTTTTATTAATGATGTCACAATGTATCAAGTCTGACTCCACTTTGCCAGGTGATAGGCTGCACTCCAGTGAGCTCCTGGAAGGACACTTCGAAAGGAAAGTTAAACCCTGCTGGGTGTGGCTCAGCGGTTGAGCATTGACTAGGATGCAGGCGATCAGGGTTCAATTCCTGGTCAGGGCACAGGCCCGGGTTGCGGGCTTGATCCTCAGTCGGGGGTGTGCAGGAGGCAGCCGATCAGTGACTCTCATTGATGTTTCTCTCTCTCTCTCTCTCTCTCTCTCCCCCTTCCTCTCTCTGAAATCATAAAGATATGTTTAAAAATAAAAAGAAAGAAAGAGAGAGAGAGAAAGAAAAGAGAAAGAAAGAAAGAAAAAGAAAGAAAGAAAGAAAGAAAGAAAGAAAGAAAGAAAGAAAGAAAGAAAGAAAGAAAGAGAAGGAAGGAAGGAAGGAAGGAAGGAAGGAAGGAAGGAAGGAAGGAAGGAAGGAAGGAAGGAAGGAAGGAAGGAAGGAGGAAGGAAAGTTAATAAACATTAATGAGGTGAAGGAAGCACGTTGTGAGCAGGAGGAGGAACAGGACTCAGGCTGCTGAGATAGTTTCTCAAACAAGGAAGAAATGACAGTTACCTCTAAATATCTGAGGAGACGTTACAGTTACTCCCAGACAACAGAAGTAGAAATAACTGCCAGCAGCTTCCGGCCTCGATCTCGTGCTTCCCGAGAGCGGAGCTGACGCTGGGGGAGGGAGTGGGCAGCGGGCGCTGTTGAGGGGATGCAGATACTGAATCGGGGGGGGGGACCGTTTCCCCACATCTCAGCCCAGGCCCCTCGCAACTCAGACGTTAGGATTCTGTAACTTTGTTTCTTTTACAGCTCGATGTAAAACATACGATGCATTCAGCTGAAATATGGCCACAATTTTACTGGTCCTTGGTGTTCTGCTGGTGTTGCTCCACAATTTAGAGATGAGATTATGCTTTGCAGATAAAAAGAAAAATCTCACCCGGCCGGGTGTGGCTCACCGGTTGAGCATCGACCTAGGACCCAGGAGATCAGGGTTCGATTCCCGGTCAGGGCACATGCCCGGGTTGCGGGCCCGATCCCCAGTTGGGGGCATGCAGGAGGCAGCCGATCAATGACTCTCTCATTATTGATGTTTCTCTCTCTCTCTCCCTCTCCTTTCCTTTCTCTGAAATCAATAAAGATTTTTTTTTAATTAAAATTAAGATTTTTTTTTTTAATTAAAAAAAAATCGCTCAGAAAAATTGTCGTCTTACAAACAGAAACTAAGAAAAACTCATGAACGTCACACACTCTCGTGTATGCGCAGACGCGTGCGCGTCCCGTCTGAGACCTGTGCAGGGACCCTTGCCGGCTTCCCCGGCTGTGGACATCACTCAACATCCCCACTGCTAATTAAAAGTAAATGACTCATCGAGCTAGAGAAACGGCAATTATCCTCTTGTCCCCTGTTTCCTTAACAGCAATTAAGTTTCGCTTCCTGGGAGAGGCAGGCCTAGGAATTGACGCTCCCAGCCCTGTTCATTCCCTTTGATTAGTTATTGACGACCCTGGAGAGACTCCTGCGCGGAGGAGGCCGATTCCTCGCCAGCTCCGCCTCAGGCCCTGTGAACAGCCTCCTTCATCACGTGGTCCCCCACCTGCCCGCGGCCGGACTCACCTGCGGCCACGCCCAGAGCATTATCTTGCAGGTGACTGAGAGGAGCGCGGAGTCCAGACGTGCGGAGGTTGCAGGCTCTAATTCTAAGTAACAAAGCTGGTGTTTGTGTCTGAATCGCCATCTGTCGGCAACCTGTGTTTATTTTTTGGAACTGGCTTTAAATAATGTCGTGAGGGAAGGAGGTGTGATTAATCATCTGCTTCCAAAACCCACACAGGTTTCGCCCAGATGACAGAACACATCACGTTATATGTAAACCCGGGGTTGGAATAACGGTGTTTATTTAGGAAACAGAAACGTTCACAAAACTCAAAAAAGCAGGAAAGAGGAAACAGACACAGGATACATTTGAAGAGAAAAACAACCCCCCATTCAACATACAGTGAACTTTGTTCTTTCTATAGATACAATTACGATTGTGAAAAGTTATACATAGTAGCTGCTGCCTAAGCTTAGGGCAAAACGTTTACTGCAGGTTTACTATAAATAGACGGATGAAACACAGTAGGTCTTAGAAACTTTGCTGAAATCTCACAAGATAACCCTGTTTTTACACCCTTCGGAGGAATTCTGCAACAAACGAGAAAATACAGGGACGGAAGCTCCTCCCGACCGCGCTCTGTCTCCTCACCTGGCTGCTCATCTGGATCTTCCATCGCGTCTTTAATAAACTGCTAAGTGCAAGTGTTTCCCTGAGTTCTTTGAGCCCCTGGAGCAAATTTACCAAACGGGAGGAGGGGGGATCACGGGAACCTCCAAGTGTAGCCAAGTCAGACAGGATTGTGGGTAACCTGGGGACCTACTATGTGCAATGGCCTCCGAAGTGGGGGGCAGTCTTGTGGGACTGAGCCCTGAGCCTATGAGGTCAGATGCTGTCTCCAGGTAGATGGGGTCGGAACTGAGCTGAATGTGGGACACCCAGCGGGTGTCACGGAATTACTTGGTGGGGGAACCCCACGCGCGGGCGACCGGCGGTGTCAGGAGAGGAGGGCTCTGTGTGAGAGCGGTAATCGTGGGAGAGGAAAGGAGACTCACAGGAGGGCAAGATGGGTGTGTTAAACAGTGTTCAGAATTTCCTTCCAGAAAAGTAAACTCATTAATCAACACACACAGAGCTCAGTCGTGAGTAAATAAAATCTGGAATTTTGACAACTACAGATGGCATCTGTTACATTGGAGGGACCGAGACAGCAGTTTGTCATTAGCTAAGAAATGGTTATCGAAGCTTGGAAAACACAAAACCATAGGAAAAATCTGTCTGCGTTGGAATCCGAGCGTGGGGCTGGGAAGACGCCACTGGCTTGATTTCCGCTGCATCTTCCCGTTTCAGGACCTGCCGCCCTCGGCCAGAGCCCGGTCCCCTGGGGTGACACCACCGTTATTTCTGCTTCCTCCGGGGCCAGAAGTCACTGAGCCGTGGCCACACCCACCGGAGCGAAGCCCCAGCGAGAGCCCGGGGAAGGCCGTCCCAACCCACAGAGGTGACCTGCGCGGGCCCACGAGCATCACCACAGAGAAAACCGAAGACGGACGAACCGCAGGGCGGACAGGACCACAAAAGCTAGAACAGGACAGGAGTTTCTAGAGCACAGGGTTTGTCTCGCTGTGTCAGGAGTGGGAAGGAGGCTGCTTGACGCAGGAGATGCCGGAGCCCTTCTCCCGGGCGCTGCAGGAGGTGACCTCACCTTGGGCCATCCTTCCCCACCGCCTGCATCGGCTCATTTTGAAGAAACATCTGTTTAAAGACGCAAAACCTTAGGGGCCACTGGAGGACACGATGTCTGAACTGATTTCTGGAAGGTGGTGTAACCGGTGGGGTGATGAGCGGCGGAGCTCCCAGGGGACAAATAGAGACAGACTCACCCCTGCTGTCCCAGCTCTCGCTCTAGGTAACAGACGTTGGTGGCATAAAACCAGAGCCACCTTATCACGCTCATGGTTTTGCGGGTCAGGAACTGGGAGGGACCGTGGGCAGGCGGCTGGACTCCGCTACAGGACGCCAGGGCCTCAGGCGGGGAGACGGGAGTGGGGGGTGGGACTCGAACAGCCGGGGATGGGGTCGCCCGACGGCTCGTCCTCTCCTTGTCTGGCCCTCGGGCTGTGAGGACTTAAAGGCGATCTCAGCGCAGGCTGTGGATAACCCACCGCAGACGAGGCCTCTGCGTGGTCTTGCTTCGCCCAACCGGGAGGGCCCTGGGGAATCTGAGGTTGCTTCTGGTCCTTGCTGGGATCTGCTGCGGGCCCTCATCTCTCGGGGGGACCCGCAGTCTTCCTTCCGCGCTTCCTGGGGGGGGGGTGTAACGGCCCAGGCGTCCCGGGCGACTTTCTGTTTCGAAGGACTCGGCCGTTCGTACAGGTGAGTGGTTGGTACAGACTTGGAAAGACCGACCCCCAGCCCAAGACAGTATTTACTTTTGAATGTTCTGTTTCAAAGTCTACGAATCGCTTCGTGGGTAATCGAACTCCTTCAGCAAACTTACGAATTAGGCAGCGAGGGTTTTACTTCCGAAGTTTTACAGGTGGGAATGGTTTCACCTCTAGGCGTTAAGTCACCTGCTCGGGGCTGACTAGCTCATGAGAAGTCGTGGAAAAGTGGCTTTTTCACCCTAAAGCCAATATCCTGTCCACTACACCTTGATAATTTTAATCAATGATTAGGAGCTAATCAAGTCTGGTTATGAGATGATGAGAGTGCAGTAAGAATATTAGTTTGGAGAAGAGGTTATAATGGGGGACCCTGCTGGCAGCTATCATCACGCCGGGTCCGAGGCCGAGGTGGTGTCAAGGACACGCGAGGGAAATGCTGAGAAAGCGCCAACGTGTTTTAAACAGGGTGTGCATGGCTGCCCCGATTTTGTCAGATTTTCTTAGGTCCTTTCCCATTTTGGATTTTATTTAGACATTAGTTTTATTTCTGTCCACTGAACTACATTATGCTTCTTCCTGCTTGTCCATTTAGGATAATTTTCTCGGCAATTTGGTTCTATTTTCCCCCAGAAGACCAGCAACAACTCCTCATCTTCCCACCAGGTAGGATGTAGCCTAAATGAAATCTAATGAAAAGTCCCAGGATTAAAACTGGTTCCCACACACACGCACACACATGCACACACACGCGTGCATTTATGCCGACCCCGAAGCCCGTGGCACGGATGTGAGCTCAGAGGAGACGCCCGGAGGACACGGCACGTGCACCGAGGAGACCACAGGAGACGCTGTTGGTCTGGCAGGGGGGGGAAGGGCAGCTAAGAATGAACCTTGAAATCTGCAAAACCTTCTTTTGAAACAGTAACGATTTAAAATATTGCTATCATATACACCTTGAAAAATAAACTTAAACGGCTGACATGGAAAGCCACACGGTAACGAAATCACCCGCGTCCCAGTGGTATCTGCGCCCTGATGCCTGGCTCCAGAGAGTCCCTGGTCCTTCAGGGGGACAGACGCTCAGCATACACCCCAGGCTGCAGCCCTCACTCAGGGAGGCGCAGGTGTATCGGCACATGAAAGCTTAGGCGACTCTACGGTAAAGAAACCAGCTTAAATTATAGTCACCAGCATTTTCCAAATTTATTTCACCTCATTTTTTTTTGAGGGGGGAGAAGAGAGGAATTATTATTATTATTTTATAGTCCCTGGAACGATAGCTCCACATAATACTATTCTAACGTGTTGTGAACATCTCCTATGCAAAATAACTATTTTGAGTTTCAATTATTTTTAAAAAGACCAAGATTTCCTTTGAGCAAGAGGCAGTCATTAGGTGCATGATATGAAATAATTCAGGAAAACGACAAGATGCGTCCACCATGTCAACCGAATTAGTCATTACTTTTATCAAGAAATATAAAAATATGCACAGAAACTGCAGAAGCCACAGAGATGAAAAGAGAAGAGAAAATGCTGATTTTTAAAACCATCTGGGCGTGGCTTTACCTTTCCATGTCATGCAGCCTGCGTTCTGGGCGACGCCCGTCCGTCTTCCTGGCGCCGAAGCACCGGGTGCCTGACACAGCGTTGGAGACGTTCGAAACCAAGGCATCAGCAACGGAGACTGAAGATCCGGGATCTACTAGCAAACTGTCCAACAGCCAAGGGTTTCAGAAGGAAGTGCCGCGGCGGGGACACGGCGTCTGACCCGTAACGCCCCGGGCGCCGCTGGGGACCTCAGACACAGCTTCCAGTCTCACAGCCAATGAAGGACAGCGACCGCGCCCACGTCTGCCCCTGCAGCGCAGCTCGAGGCTCGGGCTCCACACGGGCCGACGTCCCTCAGACTCGAGGGCGGGTGCCGGAGAAAGGCTGCCGCCGTGGGTCGGAGGGAGGCAGGCGGCGAAGGGACAGGTGCCCCGAGTTCCAGTCGCCTCTGACCAGGAGCCTCTGTCTCCTTTCCCTCGGGGAAAACAATGTGACCTGCCCGGCCGGCGTGGCCCAGTGGGCGAGCGTCGACCCATGGACCAGGAGGTCAGGGTTCGGTTCCCGGTCGGGGCACAGGCCCGGGTTGCAGGCTCGATCCCCAGTCGGGGGCGAGCAGGAGGCAGCCGATCAATGACTCTCATCATGGATGTTTCTACCTCTCTCTCCCTCTCCCTCTCTCTGAAATCAATAAAAATATATTTTTTTAAAAAGGCATGACTATTTAAAAACAAAAACAAAAAACTTACTTGCTTTGCATAGAAATTAAAGCACTTTCAAGGAATCATATAAAATATATACTATATTTTGAAAGTCCCGAACTGCTCATCAAAATATTCCACGGCTCAGTCAGCACCCTCCGCTCATAAATGCAGTCGATCTCTTCAGGTGCCTTGGCCCAGAGATGTGGCAACTTCTCATGATTTCATCGAAAGCCGCTCATGTGAAACATGGTCCAGAGAGAGTGGCGTTCACCCTCTGGGCTCGTTTCTCTGTGTCACCCAGCACTGCTGTCCCCCGGTGCTCCCTGAAATACCTTTCACAAGCGATAGCCCCACCTTTTTATACTTCGAGGTTAAAAAGGTTTATGGTTAAAGAAATAGATGTAGATAGATACATCGATAGATGATAGATGTATAGATGATAGATGATAGATGATTGATAGATGATAGCTAGATAGATAGATAGATATTGATAGATGATAGATGATAGATAGAGATAGATAGATAGATAGATAGATAGATAGATAGATAGATAGATAGATGATAGCTAGATAGATAGATAGATATTGATAGATGATAGATGATTGATAGAGATAGATAGATAGATAGATAGATAGATAGATAGATAGATAGATGATAGATAGATAGATAGATAGATAGATAGATATAGATAGATATAGATAGATGATAGATAAGATAGAGAGAGATAGATGATAGGTAGATGATACATAGTAGATGATAGATGACTGGCAGAGAGGTGATGGGCAGACGAACACCTGAAGGTGTGTTTCTCTTGCCGTCAGGATACAGAGTAACAATAAACGCCTGAAAGGGGAGAGGAAACAGCTCATGCTGAATTCACTGGACCTGAGCTGCTCAAACGTTTGCCCTCAGGACGCCTCTGGACTCCAAAATTAATATCACATCAAACAAGAATTTTACAGATAAAATGCAGGACCCGTCACATCTTAGTTTCAGATAAACAACACCATTGTCGTATAAGTACGCCCCAGATTCTTGTGCCAAATGGACACACCTGTCCTAAAGCATGATTACGAGAGACCCCAGCTGGCAGAAGGGAGAACGGGACCCAGCCGAGGACGGTGCAGGGACGGTCGTCCCCCTTATCCAGCTTCACCTTCCATGGTTCCAGTTACCCACAGACAACCTGGCCCAAAAATATGAAATAGAAAAGTCCAGACATAAACATTCATAAGTTTCAAACCGCACGTGGTCTGAGAGGTGAGAGGAGACCTCGCACGGCCGGCTCCGTCCCCCCGGGACGTGGCCCATCCTTTGTCCGAGTCTCCAGGCTGCGCACCCGCCCTGCCCGTTGGTCCCTCGGTAACTGGCTGTCGTCAGATCCACTGTCCTGTCATCACGGTGCTTGTGCTCAAGTCACCCTATTTTATTGCCATAATTGTTCTGTTTTATTAGCAGTTACTGCTGTTAATCTCTTACTGGGCCTAATTAAACTCTGTCAGAGGCACGTATGTGTGGGAACAAACAGCACAGACAGGGTTCAGTACCGTCCACGGCCTCAGGCATCCACTGGGGGTCCTGGAATGTATCCCTGAGAATAAGGGGGGGCGACTGCAGGGAAGGTGTCCTGAGGTGACAGGGACGAGCGATGGATCATGAGGTAGGAGGTGGCACAGTCACAAAAACCCACCCAGAGCCCTCCAGGCCGGGGGCACTTTTACATCCCTGAGAGCCCGTCGCGAGCCCGAGCAGGTATCCACCGAGGCCACGGCCAGCTGGCAGAGCCCCTCTCGCCCTGTCCCCGGGCCTCAGGTCAGATATTCCGGAAGCTAGTTCCAGTCTCAGCTGTTTTCATAGCCGTGTTACAGACAAGCGCCGTAGGAGAAAAAGGCGGGAACTGGTCCGTGTTATTGGTACTATAATGCCTGATTTAGTTCTATTTTATAATTTTTTTAACCTCGCTGGGGTGGGGGAAATAAAGTCTACCCCTAGACAACAATGAAAGACAGATAGGAGGGAGGGAGAAACCGACCGTTTTCTGGAAATTCTCTGACACAGCACCTGGGCCGAGCACTCGCAGGCCCCGCAGGGAGGGAAACGCGGGCGCGTGGAACCCGAGGGGAAGGTACACAAGGTCCCGAGAGCTCGCTCCACGCGACGGAGCGATGAGATTCACGAGGCGGAAACCATGGTGTTTTGTTTACACCATGTAGCCAGCAGCCCGACAGAGCCGGGCCTGGAGGCGCTTAGTGTCCGTGGGAGGGAGGGAGGGAGGGGAGGGGATGGTTTTGTACTGAGCTGAATATAACGCCCCACAGGCAATGGCCAAGGGCCTTCTCAATGTCTAAATTTCAATTTTAAGTTGTTGCATCACCAGCCATCCGCCTGGTCACGGGCAGACCTTCCCACAGGCTTCCACCCTGGTCCTCGGATGAAGGCCTCGGACCCCCCACCGGCCCCCGCTGCGGCCTCCCTGCGCTCTCCCCGCACCACCTGCGTCCCCAGGTCATTTGTCTTTTTCCTACAGGGAACTGACACATGGAGGGAGCACAGGGGACAGGTCCCTCTACCTCCCTACTGTGCAAACGCCTGCCGACCAGGTCAGGGCGAGACGGCCCCTGGCTGTCGCCGGGCCCAGCGCCGGACCCGCCTCCCGTCTCGGGAGAGAACCTCAGGCCTGGTCACCGAGGACGACTGACAAGGGCAAAAACCTCACAGACAAAGAACTCAGCCGAGACATGTTTGCGATGCTGAGCAAGGCAGGTTTATTGAAAGACACAGAGCGAGACACGCTCCTTTCCCAGAAGCAAAAGTCAGAAGCCGGGAGACACAGCAGCGAGTGGAACCTGTCGGGACCCCCGGACACCGGGCGTGGCCGGGGAGGCTCTGGAAGCACCCAGAGGGGTGGACGCCGCCGGGATCCACACTTAAAGGAAGCTTGGTGCTGGCCGGGAAAATCAGGTCGCCAAGGGCCGCTTAGCAGCCAGCACAGGGAGTCGGCAAGGGGCAGCGATGAAGGGTTTCCATGGCGGGCAGTGTGCGAGGAGGTCCTGGGGGCAGCTGGCAGGTCGCGGGGTCTCATCTGCTCACGGCTCCCACAGCTCAGCAAGTTCTTCGGCAGCTGGACACGCAGGGCCGCTTGTACGTCCTGGGGGCACCACCACCCGGCTGGCACGCAGCGGGGGTGCCGCCCTGGGGCTTGCAGCTACTGGACACGAAGGTGAGCGGCCGGCTGCAGGCCGCCGAGCAGGGGCTGGAGACACAGGCGGTCTGTCGAGAACAGGCCACCCGTCCCGGGCTGGGGACGCGAGACATCGGCTGGCAGGCAGGGGGCTCGCAGCTGGGCTCCTGCCCGCAGTGGTCCAGCAGCCAGGAGCCGGTCTGGAAGGAGCTGGGCAGGCAGATGCCGCTCAGGCAGTCGGCATCGTGCGTGGTGCCCGCGGTCACCGGGACCACAGGGACCCCAGGGACGGGGCAGGCTCCGGCCGCCGGCCTGGCCGAGCGGTTCCTGGGAGAGCAGTGGTGGGACATGGTGCGGACGGAGGATGGAGAGCGGGCGCGGCCTGCTGAGCTGGCTCGGGGGTGAGTGGCCCTCCCGGCTCCCCAGCCCGTCTTATAGGCCTCGCTGGCGGGCGGGGCTCCCGCCGGCTCCTCCGGGCCTCTCTGGCTCAGACCAGCTTCCCTCAGAACATCTGTGAATCTCCCGGTTAATTGGCTCCGAGAAGCCTCCGTGCTCGTAAAGCAGGTTTAGTGGTTTGGTAACTAGGTTATAAGGCTTCTGTGCCGACCTTGGGCCTGGGACTGAGGAGGCGGGTGGGCAGCTTCAAAGTCACCGGTCGCCCGGCCCACACGTCACCCTGGTGCGTCTCGCTGGGCTGCAGGGAGCGTCCATCCGACGGTGACACCGAAAACACCCCCCTCGTCCGGTCACACTCTCCTCTCCGACCAGCGCTGATTACAGACCCCACGGTGTGGCTGGTTGATGCCTGTATTATGTCTTAAGCATGACTCGGTCAGTCTGTCGTAGCTAACGGGCTTCTAAGGGACAAACAGCCTCCCTAAATGTGCTTCGAGACGACCATGACATCACCTGTCCGGAAAAAAGACACGAGCTGCTCAGGAAACTAACCCAGGGGCAGAGCACGGAGCCCACGGGGAGGCCCGAGGGCCGGGGCCCAGGCACCGGAGCCGAGCAGGAGCGACGGGGGACGGCTGGGTCGGTGGCCACGTCCCTTCCTAAGCAAGGCCGACCGGCTTGACTCCTGAAAGTCGTAATCGAATGGGGTAGAGTGACTCATCAAACCCATTCATGTGCCGGCGGAACAGCCTCAGTCAGTATCTTTGTTGCTGTTAATCTTCCCCAGGGATGTTTTTTCCACTGATTTTTTTTAGAGACAGTGGAAAGGAGGGAGGGAGGGAGAAGCCTCTACGTGAGGGGGACACATCAGTCGGCTGCCACCTCCTGCACGCACCCCGGCCGGGGCCAGGGATCAGATAGTATTTTAATAATTATTATGTTAATTTAAAAGGTTACAGTCTCTTCCTCCATAGGTGCCACATATATTCAAAAGATGTTTTCACGCAGATACTTACGGAGAGGATGTGCTTCTGTCATGGACAAATCCAAGACTCCTGAAGGTCGTGTCTCCCGCAGGGAGGGGGGAGGGGAGGGAGGCAGGTGAACGGCGGGTGGGGTAACATTTAATTACTGTTTCGTTCTTGGGGACACAGACAAAGATGTCATTCTCCTGGATTTTCATCTCACTACAATCTAGTCAGTTTCGACTAATGCCTTTTGGCCACCTGCACACAAGCATCTCAACTCCGGAAAATAAGTCACGTCGCCACGATTGCTACGTGGCCGGTGATATTTTCACATCAAAACCACTCCGAGGTCTGACTCATTCCGTCAGCTGGCTTTCGTGGGCGTGGGAGGGGGCAGGAGTGGATTTCCATACATTTGAGGGTTCCAGGTGACCCCATTTCAAACAGAACTCGTCAGAAGTCCCTGTGCAAAGGCCCCACTCACCCCACTCATCTCCCTTCATTCCACGGAAGCCACTTAGAGCTCCCGAGTCTCTAATCGGAGGCTAATAGCACCCGACCAGGCCGACGCTGCGCCCTGAGCTGTGTCATAATTCCCAGGCTCTCCCTCGGGACCTGTGGTGCTCTTGGGTGCAGGGCAGATTCACGAGATGACCACTTTCCTCGATGTTGCGACATGCTCTCCCCACCGTGGGGAGGGCCCCGGGGTGTCTGAAGGGCGGGGTTCCTGGCCACGGGGGCTGGATGAGTCGTTCTCAGGCTTCTACCAGCCACAGATTCGTGGGCCGCTGTGGAAAACGACTATAACCTCGTAAATTAATCAGGGGCCCAGGAGAAGTGAAGTCAGCAGTCAAGTGACACAGAAGTTTTCATTTCCGATGTCCACGTTCCCGGGATCACAGGGTCTCGTAGATCATTGCTCGGCCATCATCCGTCTTTTCCACTGAGTGTTAAAAATTACAAATAAGCCCCGGCTGGTGTGGCCCAGAGGACCAAGCACCAGGAGATCCCGGTGCGGTTCCAGGTCGGGGCACGTGCCCGGGTCGCCGGCTCGACCCCCAGCAGGGGCCGTGCAGGAGGGAGCCCATCGATGTCCCTCTCTCATCAGTGTCTCTCTCTCCCTCCCTCTCCCTCTCTTTCTAAAATCAACGAAAACATATAAAAAAATTACAAAAAACAAGGGTCCTAGAAAAATCTTCCATCAACTTCAGGCAAAAAGGACGAGAGTGTTTTCTGAGCACGGACTGTCTTCGGGACCTGGAGCTGGCGGCCTCGCACTCAGCGCCGCGCCCCAGAGCTTCCCGTCAGCGGAGCAGGTTCCGCGTCCCGTGAAGCAGCTGAGGTTCACGGAGGTCAAGGGGCTCCCCAAGGTCACAGTTTTTATTTGGCCAAGTTGAGAGTCAAATAAAACAGAGCCTGAGCTTCAAGCAGCGGTTGGGGAGATTTAAACACGATGAGAGGACTTTGTTAAAGTTAGAGCAAAGGTTTATTTTTTAAAATCAATCAATCGGTGTTTCGTCAATAACAGGATATGGTCCGTATTTCTCTTCACTTCCATCAACCAATTAGCAACAACAGAAATAAATAGAACTTTAAAGTATTAAGTTCCAAGCGTGGCCATCCTTACACTTCATGACTTTTCATCCTCTATACCTTCGGAAAGCGTTATTTCACTAGAATACAATGTACGGTCACTCAGTACAAAGCGGGAGCCACCGCTTGAAATTACAGTTATTTATAATGGTGACGCATGCAACTAACTGTGGAGAACAGCAGAGATGTGAATTCGTTTTTCGGGTCTGGGGGGCAAGAGCTTTCTGAAGAAGCAGGTTTCGCAACCCCTGGCCTCCCTCGGAGATGAGCTTTCGGCCTGTTCTGGTCGCAGAGGAAGCCGAGCCCACAGTTCTCGAAGGAATTGGACCCGCAGACGGCCTTCCGGGCGCCGCAGAGTGCAGGCTCCTGGGGAACGGCTGGCTGGGTCTCCCTCCATCCCACGCGGGGTTAGGACGCCCCTCGGCGTTCCTGTGCGTTCGATTTTCAGAGGCACCGTGTAGACCCAGCGTGTGGATCCCCAGCCAACCCCGGAGGCTGAAGAATCTCGCCACCACTCTCACCCCACGGCGCTGTTCAGTGAAACCAATAACTCAGCCCTTTGTTGGAACGTCACGGAGCCACCGACGGCCAGCAGCTGGGCCTGCGCCGCCGCGTGGGACGCGGCTCAGTGACAGCTCTCGAGGACCGTTCTCGCGTCCACCGAGCACGAAGCCAGGGCGGGGGCGTGAGGAGGGCGGACTGGGGGGGATTCGGGAACGGCTCCCATGATCGTTACCCTGGACGGGCGATGTGCTCTCGCCTGCACAGAGCCATGGACACCTCGCACGGCAATTATCGTGGCCTGGAAATGGGCGATTCTCTCACTCGGCCGGGAGTCACAGACACCACACAAGCCAAGTGTCTGAGAAAAAAATGAATCAAGCGTGTGTGGGAGGCAGGACGTGTGACACGCAGGTGGGATACTCTTCATCACCGCACTGGGGATAAGGCCGACCGACGCTAGTTAAAATTTAAAAATGTAAAACAAGCCCTGGCCAGTTGTGCTCAGTGGTTAAAGCATCGACCGGTGGACGGAAGGGTCACGGGTTTGATTCCTGGTCAAGGGCACACACATCAGTCACAGGCTTGGTGCCCGGCCCCAGGCGGGTGCATGGGGGAGGCCACCAATCTGTGTCTCTCTCACAGCGACGTTTCCCTCTCGCCCTCCCCCTCTTCCACTCTCTCTGAAAAATCAACAGAAAAAGCATCCTCGGGTGAGGATCACGGGGTTTTCTCAGCCTGCACTTCCTCCGATCCTTCCACTCTCAAAGCGAAGCTACTTCTTATCTCTTAAGAAATATAAAAAGGGAGCAAAAAAAATTTTTTTTACAAGAGAGCACTTATTTGGTAAAATTACAGAGGTGGAAGAAGCAATTTCTAGAAGAAATGGGCTTAGGAAGCACGTTATAGAGGCAAAGGAGGGGCCCTAGGCGCTTGGGAGCGAGGGTGCTAATGATAAGGCGCCTGGGGGAGCGGAGGGGAGGGGAAAGGAAGACGCATGGAGCCAAGATTTTAAGGACATTATAAAGCGCCCAAGGCTGAGGGACTTGCGCCACAAAACTGCACTGAAACTCATTTTCCAGACTCTTTTCAAAAACCATCGGTCCTGGGAAGGTTTGCGTCTTCGGGGCTGGAGGGAACCGTGGGGCAGAGAGCGGAGACGGGGGAAGCGAGTGGAGACCGCAATACAGCTGCTGCTCTGCGGACTCGGAAAGTAGCCACAGGACTTGTATAGAAACGGACATGAGGAGAGGGTCCAGGCTAGGAAACCCCAAACTGAACCACCATTCCTTTCTCTCAATACCCGTTTTCAAATTCATGTGGTTTTTCCTGTCCGTCCCCCCCCCCCCCCCCGGGGATCAAAGCCAGGGCTCTGTCAGCAGAGGTGGGTGAGATCCCAGGTGTTCTGGCCACAGCAGCCTCTCGGGCAGGAAAAGCCACGTGCAGTGGGCGTGAGATTCAGCTGCAGCCTTTCAAACCCAGGAACAGCCTCGCGGACACAGAGAACATTTTGACGGCTGCCAGGTGGGAAGGGGTTGGGGGGACCCGGTGAAAGAGGCGAAGGGACTGAGAAGCAGGCGCTGGTGGTTACAGAATAGCCCCGGTGGTTACAGAATAGCCCCGGTGGTTACAGAGTAGCCCCGGTGGTTACAGAATAGCCCCAGTGGTTACAGAATAGCCCCGGTGGTTACAGAGTAGCCAAGGGGCTGAAGCACAGCCAGGGAGTTCAGTGAGTAACATTGTAACAGCTGCGTGTGGTGGGGGCCACTTTGTAAGTATATGATTATCTAACCACTATGCGGTCGGAACACCTGAAGCTAATATAATATTGAATGTCAACTGCAATTGAAAAATTTTTTAATTTTTTTAAAGAGGTGAACCCACTTGTGACCAGACCTGAGTGATGTTTGCGTCCAGTGCCCGAGAGTGGAGGCTGCGGGGCACTCGAGCCGTATTTTCCTCCCAGGTGCAGAACAACGCTGCCCACTGGGTCCCGGCAGGGTGATGCTGAGGGCGAGGGAGGAGGCAGCCTCGTCTCAGCATCCCCTGGCTGGCCTGGGCCTGGGCCCTTCCAGCACGAGCCTTCCTGGGCCGATCTGCCGTGCCGACCAGAGACAGGAGTGAGCGTTGGGCCGGCGCCATCTCCCACCGTCAGAACTGGCTCTCGGTGCCCCAGTCCAGGTCTCTCGTGCGAGTGATGAGAAGCCGAGCGCCAGGGAGGGAGCACCCGTGCCAGGCGCCTCGGACGTTCCCGGTTCTCACGGGGTTTGCTTTGCAGAGGCTGCCGCCAGCGTCGCGGAGGTGCAGCCAGACGCCCGTCCTTCGCTGTGGGGCCCCTCACCCACCCCTCGCTTCTTGTGCAGGGTTCTCTCTGATGCCGATGAAGGGGCGTCTGTGCTCACGTCCTTGGCACACTGTGTGCACCCGAAGGTGGGGCCATGGGTGAGCAACGGGAATAAAAGCAGTGGACAAGTGTCTCCGCCTCCATCCTTCGGTCCACGGTTCTGAAAGGATGTCAGAAGGTCCGGCGGCATCGCCCAGGTTGCTGGCCATGGTGGCCGCCTTGGTAACGCTTCCTTGTGGGGCTCTTTCTCCTCCCGTTTCCCTCCCAGGCACTTCATTCCCCAGAAGAAAAATCCCAAAAGCACTGTCTCCAACTCTGCTTTCAGGGGAACTCAGATCGAGGCACAGCAACGCTTTCTTCTGGTTTTATTTCTCACCGAACACTGTCGGCCTCCTGAGGCTGCGGACGACGGGTGCGCCCAGGGCTTCCTGCAGCCGACGCGGAGGTGGGGCGGGTGGGAGCCCAAGTCACTGAAAGCGACGGGCCCTCTGCCAGTCCAGAGGGTCAGCTTGCATTCAGATGGAATTGCTTTTGCAATTTGTTGTGGGTTGGAGATTATGACGGGAATTAATCCCGGAAGAGCATCTGATACCAGTAGTAACACTGAGAAGAGTGGGTGGTTCCAGCCGCTCACTGCCTCCCGCTGTCTGCATGGATTTCATACGCTAAGGGGGGTTTCCTCGGGACGTCTCCTCTGGCACTGAACTCCCATTGCTCCGCGTGAGGGTGAAATCGAGCACAAACATCTCATGTGTTCAGACAGTGTGTCTTTCCCTGCAGGCAACCAAGGTCAAGGTCACGGCTCAAGGTGAAGGGCTGGTCTTCTCAGACCACAGTTGTCCAGGACATTGAACTAGGAAGTGAACTGATCTAAAGCCAGTTGCTTTTACTAAATAACAAAGGAACTAAAGGTTGACAGAGTGGCTGGTCAGGAAAAGAGCCAACGGGGCTGGACAGCCGATTTCATCTCTCTCTCCATCCCTTACCGTCAGTGTCCTGTCCCCTCTGGACATCAGCACAGCCGCTAACGTTTCTCTCTCTGCCCAGAAACCCTCTGAGCTCCACAGTAAAAATGAGTTTGGTTCTGAAGTTTTCTGACTTAGTTACCATTCTAGGTACAAACAGAGCAAATGTGATGGGGAAAAGCCCAGGAGAAAAAAATCTAAAATACAATATAACTAGAAAGAGCTAAAGGGAATGATTCATTTGTAATATGAGGGATTAAATTATTCATGGTATGTAGTTTAAGAAGGGGTTGCAAATTTAGTGAAGTCCCAGATTCTGGAGCTCAGATTTAGAAGATGGGCTAGTAACAGAAGTTAATTAAAAAATCCATCTAAAACTAAAGAGAGAAGATATGTGGACAGATTCAGAAATAATCACCTTTTGAAGAGACGGCTTCTAAATTGTTCTTTTCCAGACAACACTCAGGTGAGATGATAATTATCATGAGAGAACCTGCAGCCCAGCCGTGGAAATGAGCTAAAGGTAACGCAATCTTTCCCCCCCTTTTTATTGAATTGATTGGGGTGACCTGGTTAACAAAATTATACAGGTTTCAGGTGCACAGTTCCACAAAACACCATCTGTGCGCTGCGTTGTGTGTTGACCACCCCACGTCGTCTCCCTCCATCACCATTTATCTCCCCTGTACCCTCCTCCGCCTCCCCCGCTTCCCCTGCCCCCCCCCAGCAATCACCACACTGTTATCCGTGTCCATGAGTTTTTTCCCTTTTTTCTTCTTTTTGCTCAGTCCCTCCACCCCACCCCACCCAGACCCTAGCCGCTGTGGAAAGCAGTACGGAGTTACCTAAGAAAATTAAAACCAGCACCGCCTTATGACCCAGCAATTCCACTTCTGGGAACTTATCCAAAGAAACCCAAAACACTAAATCGAAAGAATCTATGCACCCCTATGTTCGTAGCATTATTTAAGATAGCTAAGATCAAGTGCCCGTCAGTAGGTGAGTGGATAAGAAAGCTGTGGGACATTCACACATGGAGTACTACACAGCTGTAAAAAAGGTAACACAATCTTTGCAGAAGTGCAGAGGCCCCAGGGCATCGGATCAGCCAAGCTGATGCTCTCACTGTCCATGAGGCAAACACGTCTTTTTCGGACTAAATGAGCATGACATTCAGACCATCCGACTCTTGAACTGGACTCTTCAAGTGGAATTCTTACATTAACTGGGGTTTCCAATTGGCCTACCCAACTGGAAATAAAATGCACTGAGTATCCAGCACAAATAAGTCAACCTGATCTCAGTGTGAATTAAACGTCCCCTCTAGTTACCCAGCAGACTAAGTGTGGCTGACTTCACTCGGTCCCCCACCTCCTGCTAACCCCCCGGGAAACTCGCAAAATCGAAAGGCCTGGGGGGCTGAGCTGAGGAGCAGAGCCTGGCCCCTGGCGACCGACTCCCTCAAAGTGCAGACCCCAGGCCCGTCTTCCTCCCCCATGACAGTCGTTTCCCTGCAACAGGCAGAGGTACAGGTTTCACTAACAGGCCACTTTCTACGATTATCTAGTCAAGTCCCCCTTCTCCGAGCTCTGTTAGCAACTGGAATTCGCTCAAGTTCAAGGGTAGCAGAGGTTCGACTGACTGAAGCACCTCTGCGCCTAAGAGCTTCCAGTTTCCTACTTGCTCACTGTTGCAGACCTAAATGTTACACTGTATCAGTTTTCATTATCTTTTTCATCTCCCACTGCCTTTTCTTTGCTGCATATTTTAAATATCTTCCCCTTTCATTATCTACATCGCATATCAGAAGCCACCCAAAATTACCCTGTGAGGAGTCCTGCAACCTCCCACTTATCTATAAATTTAAATGCTAAATTCAAAGGTCAATTTACCCAAAAAATCATATGCCATAATGAGCTGCCAGGAAAAAATATATACTGCAATTTCAGATTCATTTAAGCAAAGACACAATTTAAATAATTCATCAGAACAATGATTGCTCGTTGCAAAACAGCTCTCCATTGATCCTGCTCACTTATTAGTTCCTCGCCCTTCTGATGGCACCAAATTCAAGGTGCATCTCACAAGTTCAAGAGTGTTCCCCGACTTTCCCACTGACTCACCGCCTGGTCTCGGGCTGCTCGTTAAACCTCCGGGGCCTGTTTCATGATCACCTATAAAACAGCGTTTGTGGGATCTGACTTCCAGGGTGGCTGCGAGAACTGAGTCAGGGTTTGCACAAGGCTCTGTGAGTCACACATAAAAGACAGGAAAGCAAACTGCTATTGAGCCAGACAAACAGTTCCCATCCCGATCATCTTAAAAGTAGGGAGAGGGGAATATCCCCAGCTTCCTAAAGACATTCAAGGAGCACCGTGTTCCAGGGAATTTCCTAAACTACAGTGGGCATTTCTAGGAATCGGAAATGTCCCTCACAGGTCAGAACAGGGAGAGGCAAAGGGGGGGAGACGTGGAGTCAGCGGGGCTCTGGGCCTGTCCCTAACAGTGTTTCCCGCTGGAATCCGGCCAAGAGAATTACAGACGAGACGTCCTGCTGGTCTCCGGGCACCCACCCGACCTCAGGTTGACCTTACGCTTCCTAAAATCGGAGCAATTATTCCCACGTCTGAAGGGTAAGTAAATTAAGAGATAGCCTGTTAGGTTCGTCCTTAGACTAGAGGACATTAAACCTGAAAAACTAAATTCTAACTAGTACAAAGGGTGGGGAGGAGTCTGAGCTGTACTTTAAATTTCCTGCAGACACCGTGGGGGCGGCTCTGGGGGGTGACTTTTCACAGCTTGTGCAGTTACGTGTTTGACGCTAACCAATAATTCTGTTCAGCTGTGTTGTACTTATTTCACCTGTAAGGTACAGCTGCACAGGAAAGGGTCAATTTTTTCTATTATCAGTTGGTGGATTTCCATATCAAAAAGACTCCCGGGCAGTCTTGGCACAGAAAATATCACAATAATAATGAACATGGTTAGCATTTGCCCTCTTCCCACTAAGAGAGCGCCTTCGAGGCAGCGACGCGCCCAGTGTGGGTGGCGAATGTCCGTGTCTCGGCCGTGACAGGCATCGTGGGACTAGAAGGCAGCAATCGGTAAAGAATTTAAAAATTGGAGGGGGGGGGGGTGTAAAGCAATCACTATAATTATCTATAATTATTTTTTTTAAAAAACATTTAAAGCAAGGATGGCCGAGACGGGATGACCAAGGGGCTTCTGGGGGAATACTAAAATTCCAGTTTCTCAGCAGCCTGGCCAGATTTTCGTTACAGGAAACCCAGTCATCCAGGTGACCTGTGTCATTAGGAAAGACAAGCCACAACCACTGTCTGTTTAAAGTCTCTCCTAGTTCCTGTGAAGGTGACATATGAAAGCTCAGCTGTGGCCCTGGACGGCGTGGCTCAGTTGGTTGAGGGTTGTCCCGAGTAACAAAAGGTTGCGGGTTCGACTCCCAGCCAGGGCACATGCCTGGGCTGAGCGCTCGGTCCCCAGCAGGAAGCAGCCAGTCGACGTTCTTTCTCATGGATGTTCCTCTCTCCCTTCCCCTCGCTCTAAAATTCAGTTTTAAAAGTCTTTTAAAAAAAAAAAAAAAGCTCAGTCATGTGGCTTCAGTACCTGTGAGACCCTGAGCGAGGCATCGGCCTCCCTAAGCCTCCTGTGGGAATGGGAACAGTCACAGGACCCACCGCACAGCGAGGGATGGCGCCGGGGCCTCCAGATGCGCCACGAGCAACGTCCCCCGTTGCCCTTCCTCGTTTGCTTACGGCTTTGCAAGGGTTGGATTCTTTGGAAGGGTCTGATTTTCCCCCAATATTTAATTTATTTAAAATTGTTGTAGATTCTTTTTATTTTTTAAAAATATATCTTTCTTGATTTTAGAGAGAGAGGAAGGGAGAGAGAGACAGAAATTCCAATGATGAGAGAGTCATCACTGACCGGCTGCCTCCTGCAGCCCCCAGCTGGGGATCAGCCCACAACCCGGGCCTGTGCCCTGACCGAAATCGAACCCTGACCTCCTGGATCCTAGGTCGACGCTCAACTGCTGAGCCACGCCGGCCGGGCAATTGTCATAGGTTCTGAATGACAAATTTAGCTACGTGTCTATAGCAGGCGATCAACAAAATACAGAGCCCATGTGACTGGGAATACTTAAGCTCCGTTCCGTACTCTGAGGTCCTGGGTGGGGCTCGAGGTCCCCACACACTCTCACGCTGTCCCAGCTGCAAGCAAGGGCATTGGCTCCCGGGATCCTCACGCCACGGCCAAGAAAGCTCACTGGGCTGTCACCTGTCGCCATGGTGACAGGCATGAAAATAAGACTTGGGGGTCTTCAGACGTGTCCAAAGGAATTCTAATGACAGTGGAGGAGACGTGTCCCTGGGAGATGCTGGTGGAGACCGTGACGGGCTGGTCTAAGGCAGCCCACAGCCAGAGCAAACTGAGGCTCGCCCGTGGTCCCCACGCGGTGGCCGGACCAGTATCGTCCTAGCAGCCAGCAGCCAGTTTGTAAGGACCCGTCTTGTTCGGGATCCTGCTTTGACAAGCTCTCTGGGGAGAAGGTGAGATGCCCAGAGCACCTTTGTCAACAGAAGCCAAGGTCACAACGGGCGGGTAACCTTCTCGGCCCCCAGCACGGAGGAACTGAGGGGGGAGGGGGCAGAGCCACAGGGAGGGGGAGGGAGACGTGAGGCACCCGTGGGGCAAGGCCGGGGCACCCCTCAGACAGTCCTGCAGGGGCTCTGACGTGAAGAAACTTTCAGGGGCATCTGTTTTCCAATTTGAATTCGCCCGGGTTGTTGCTCCGGTTCCTTGATACCTGTCAATGCTTCACACCGTGTGTGCACATGTGTGTGTGCGTGTGTGTGCACGTGTGTGCATGTGTGCACATGTGTGTGCGCATGTGCTGAAAGGGACGTCACCTGGGTCCTCAGCCCGGAGTGCGGCGTCCTGCCTGTCCCCCAGGAGGTTCTGGCCTTTCCTTTTATTGTCCGCAGCCACCAGTGGTTTTCAAACTTTCCGCGCAGCATCTCTGCGCCTCGGTGACCTCTTCCAGGTTCAGCAAGTGCGTCTAAGAAAGAAAACGCCAGCCTCCCCTTCCTGAGCGGGGCTGCCCGTCGCTCCTCTAGTCACCTCAGGCAGATCAGCCACCTCGCGAACGTCTTATCCAGGTCGGCTCGCGGTTCTTAGCGCCAGGTTTAACCCAAGGTCCTCTGCTCGTCATTTCTGGAGAAGAATTTGTTCTAAAACCCGGCATCTTCCTTGAACCTCCCTCCCAGGCCTCCCCGCTCAGCTCCGTCCCATAATTTCTCACTTGGGACTTTCTTTCCCCTTTCATCAAACCGGGCGCCTCGCGTCTCTTTCCCTTTCTCGTGGTTCTGCATGACCCTTACATTTCTCCCCCGCGTGCCTTCCAGGCCCCTTCCACACCTTTTGTATGCGGGTGGGGCCAAAGCAGGTTTACCATTGTTCGTACGGAAAATCACACAATGATGAATAAATAATAAGGCAAGAATAAACTCTGTTTCGTGTACTCACCACGGGAAACCTCCTTTGGCCCCACCCGTAGGTGCCCCTCGGACACTATCTACTCCCACAGCTGAACTACAGGGGTCATGGCCACGGCTTCATCTCCAGTCTCAACATCACTTAGGCTTACACCCCATATTCTTAACTACCTAGAGGCATCTCCATTATTCATTCACTCATTCATTCATTTTAATACTCGAGGATATTTTTTCCATTGATTTTTTTTTTTTTTTTTTTTTTAGAGAGAGAGAGGGGGAGGGAGGGAGGGAGGGAGGGAGGGAGGGAAACATCCATGTGAAAGAGACACATCAACTGGTTGCCTCCTGCACGTGCCCCACCCGGGGTCAGGGATTGAACCTGCACCCAGGTCCGTGCCCTTAACCAGGAATCGAACCCGAGCCTTCGGTTCATGGGCCAACGCTCTAACCACTTACCACGCGAGCCAGGGCGAGAATATGTCCATTTAGATGCCCTGTTCCCACCCCTTCACTAACCTTCCCTCACCTCCCTCCCCAACTTCTCCTCCCAGCTCAAGGGTCGGGACAGGGTCCCCGACACCAGGAAGGGGGGAAAGGCGCAGAGAGCCCGAGATGCCAAGCAGACTAGTTAAACTGTTTATCGCCTTTGTGGATTCAGGAAATAAATATTAAAGATTATTCCAAGTTTTCTTGCCCAGAAGATGTGAAAATACCTCCACTTGATATGAATTAGTTGTGTGAGCAGAAAGCAATTTGGGAAGATAGGTGCTATTTTCTCGAGTTTCAGAGACGTCCTGACTCCCCGGGGGTGCCTGACGCGAAAGGGGAGTTAAGAAGGGTGCTCTGTAAAAACAAAACGCAGACACCAGGCTCATGGTACGTGACTTGCAATTAAAGTGAACAGAAAGGAGGCCTATCATTTCATTTTATCAGCACTGATAAAACAACGGAGTTTAAAAACACTTGGCAGAAAAGAGGGCCGTTGTGTTATTTGCACGCGAGAGCCAGGTATTTTCTCCCGGTTCTCAGTCTCCTGCCTTCTCGCCGGCCGCGTGGGCAGGAAGCGCCCTGGCGTTTGCGTTTGGTGGGATGCACGTTGCACAGAAGGGTTCAGGCCACTGCTGCTGCTGCTGGGCTGACATTTAAGCAGCAGGGGGTCTGGCTGGAAACCTTCCAGGATCCTAACGCCCGGCAGCGGGGATCCTTCGCCGGGGCCCAGGGCAGGCGGAGCAGGTTAAAGTCTCTGACCTCTGGAGGTTTCCAAAGGGCAGACTTTATTACCGGCATCCCCGGTGGGCGACTGGGGCGTGGGCGGGAGGAAGGGGAGCTGAGCGGGGTGAGGGGTCACTGCCCAGGGACCTGGGCGCGGCCTCGGTGCTGCCAGAAGCCGCTGAGAAACGGCCCTTCGACCGGCCTAGCGTGAAGCCAGGGAATTGGCCTCGGGCTGCTCTTTCAGGAGAATCCAGGTTAGAAAAACAAAGCCATTCATTTGATTAATACAATCGACCTCTTCTCTAATGTGTTTTTTTAACTTGAAAACTTGAGGTGCAACCCTGAGGACACTGTTGTACCTGACAGGGCTGTGTTTATATTACGGAGCTAATGACCACGTAGATGTCACCGTCGCTTGCAACTTAACAGCCAATATTTGTCAGCGTGCTCTGTGCTGAGCACTCGGTTTTGACTCATTTAAGCTTCGGATCGATCCAATAAGGTGCGGGCGCTGCAGTTTTCATTGAACGGGTCAGAAGTTAAAAACAGCCCTGCCCGGGCCGGTTTGGCTCAGTGGTTAGAGCGCTGGCCCTTGCTCCAGAGGGCTCTGGGTTCGATTCCCGGTCAGGGGCGTGTGCCTCGATTGCAGGTCCATCCCCCCCACCCATTGGGGCAGGTGCAGGAGGCAACCGGTCGGTGAGTCTCTCCCACATCGATGTTTCTCTCTCTCTCCTCTCTCCCCACCTCCCTCTCTCCCACTCACACTAAAAAAAAAAAAAAAATCAATGGAAAAATACCTTTGGGTAAAGATTAACAAAAAAAGAAATAAAAAAGATAGTAGATGAGTTGCCCGAGGATACGTCTCTGGAATTAGCAGAAGTGGAGACAGAGCCAGTCAGTCCAGCCCTGAGCCCCCCACCCCCAAACCTCCGCAGCCCCGTTTCCCCGGTGACAACACAGCCTCCCGCCAAGCTGGTGCCACACACACTCCGCTTCCGGAAAATAGTGGGAAACGTCCTTAGTCCTCCCACTGCTCGTCCTCGGGTCGGAGTCGCGGTCACCTGGGGGGGAAGCCCTGGTCCCCGGTCACATTTCCTTCGGTTGCCTCCTGGGCTCCCCGGCGCCCTCCTCACACCCTTGCTGGCTGGGGCTCAAGGGGCTGCTTGCACCTCACTGCAAGTCCAGGGGCACCTCCTCGGGCCCCGTCCTGGGAGCAGGGAGGGGACCCTCACCGCCCTCCGGGTGCGGCACCCACAACACAAGTAGACCCCTAGTTTGCTTCTCTCAGGTGCGGCTCAAGTGTGGCTTGAAGTGTCATCACCTGAGGGCGTCCTGCCCACCGGGTGCTAATGAGGAGGAAGGATGGGGAGAAACAAAGAGCCTGTGGCCCTCGGGGTCCCCCAGGGAAGCAGAGCCAACAGGTGCATACAGATGGGGGGCAGACGCGAGGAATCGCTCACGCGCTCTCGGGGCTGGGAGCCCACAACCCGCCTGCCTGCTCTGTCCAGACCCTCGGCGGGCGGGACGTCGCCCACCCGCCCCGCGCTGGTGAGGCCTGGCCTGGACCCGTCTCCGACCCCAGTGCTGGTCTCCCCCGAGACGCTCCCTCCCAGACACACTCAGACGTTGCGTTTTACCAGCTGTCCCGGGGCCTTCAGCCCGGGCAAGTCACGTGGCACTAACCACACGGAACGGCACCACAGACTGCAAGGCCCCCGTGTCTGCACCGGCTCAGCAGCAGGGCGTGGACCCTGCTCTGCGCCAGGCTGAGTATCTATCTATTTGCAATGCGCTAGGGCCTGCGGACCTCTGGGAATTTCCAGTTCAATGCGTGCTGACCTCTGGGAATTTCAAGAGAACATTTCGCAAGAGGTTCCATGGTCCCTGTGCTCCGGTTTGGCTGCTAACTGCTGGAGCAGCGACGTCTCCGGCTGACATTCACCCAAACTAGAAAACAAAGCGCCCACCCAAAGACACAGTCCCCACCCCGCCCCCTTGAGGTCTCTGAACAGGAGCCCGTGAGCCAACCAGCATCTTGAAGGCACAGGTCACTTGGTCTTTAATAAACTGTGGGTCCAGAGACCTCACGGTCCCTCCCTCTCACTGAGACTCACACCCTCGGCCCACAGCGCTCGCCCAGAACGCAGTTTTCTCAGGCGAAAGCATCTTACGTGAAACTCGAAACATAAAAACCAAACTCACGTATGCTTTCGGACTCCGTCGGCTCTGAGCAGGTGAA